>NW_020837997.1:3358130-3368714 GCF_003676395.1 Aethalodelphis obliquidens | reverse complement strand
AAAAAAAAAAAAAAAGAGAGAGAGAATATTACTCAGCCATAAAAAGGAATGAAGCACTGATTCATGCTACAACACGGATAAAGCTTTTTTTTTTTTTGGCTGCACTGCACAGCATGTGGGATCTTAGTTCCCTGACCAGGGATCAAACACACGGCCCCTGTGGTGGAAGCATGGAGTCTTAACCAATGGACTGCCAGAGAAATCCCAACACGGATAAACCTTGAAAACATTATGCTGAGTAAAAGAAGCCAGACCCTAAAATGCCACATGTTGCATGATTCTGTTTCTATGAAAAGTCCAGAACAAACAAATCCACAGAGACAGAAAGCAGATATTAGAGATTAACTAGGGGGTAGGGGAGGGGGAGATGGGAGTTATTGCTTAATTGGCACTGGGATTCTATTCTGGGAGATGAAAAATTTTGGAAGTAAATAATGGTGATGGTTGCACAACACTTCGTGAATGTACTTAATGCCACTCAATTGTACAGTAAAATGGCGAATTTCATGTTAGGTATATTTTTCCACAAAAGAAGTCTAAAACGATAAAATTCAATTAAAAAGAAAAATACAACAGATGGTTGTGTTGATGGGTTTGGGTTAACTAAAGCAGGTCTGGATTTATATCCCTGTCCTGCTATCGGCTTGCTGTGTAACCTCTCTCAAATGTCTTGACCTCTCTGTGCCTCACCTGTAAAATGAGATTCTAGTGGCGCCAACACCCCACAGTGTGTTGAAGGGTTTAGGGCAGTATCTGGACAGCAGCCATCAAGCACTAGTTCTCAGTGTTCTTTATTTTGTCTACATTTTCACAATTCATCATTGAAAATTAAAAAAAAAAAAATTATTTCAAACCACACCAAAGTCCCCTCGGGCCTCCACCACAGCCCAGGCTGGGTCCCAAGTAGATCTCAGCCAATCCCAGGCCTGTCCCACTCAGTGACTTAACCCAGCATGGGTTGCACTCCGGAATTCACCCGCCAGTCCTGAATTCACAGCTCTGCCCCACGTCCTGGTCCAGCCCCTCCTCAAGTTCCACGCCAGCCTCCAAGTCCAGGGAAATGGCATTCTTCTCTTGTACCAAGAGAGGTCCCTCGAGGGTAAGCAGCGGCCATGGCTGCTGCAGGGAAATTCCATGACTTTGGAAAAAAGGACGTTTAGGATCTTAGCTTTCCCCCAGACCAGCTTCTTTGAAACCCCATCTGTCAGGCTCCTGGCTCCCACAGAAGTGGCCCTCGCCAGCCACGCCTTGCTGAGATGTGGGCAGCCCAGGCTGACCGTGGACCCCATTTGGGGCTCTTCCCAGGAACAGTGGGCGCTTGTGGGTTTCTGTGGGCCCCCCTCGCGGCCCCATTCTTGCTTCAAAGGAGCCTCTTGTGGGACATGGATATGTGGCCAAAGCCCCGGCGATGCTGGTGGGGAAAGAAAAATAGGCATGTGTGTATGGTTTATAGCCTCCCTCTGCTCTCTGAACAGCCTCTTTGAAGGTGACGATGGGTCACAGCAGGCCTTGGGTTGGGGGGGACAGTGGGTGGCCACCTTGATTCTAATTCAACCACAGGCTGCTTTTTGGGGAGATATGCTGGGGTGTCGGGAGAGGTGGGTTTTGGCCTGGCCTCAAAGCTTGGGTTCCCAAAGAGACTCAAGGCTGCCACTGTGGGTGGCAAGGCTCCAGGAAAGAAGTCAGCCCCCAGGGACCCTCTTCTATTCCCATACGACGCTGCACGCTGGGATATATTTGGGGTGGAATTCACCATGGATGTTTTAGAAGGTGTTGGGCTGGGAAACTAAATAACACTTCCCAGTGGGTCCGACCCAGGTCATTCTCCCCAATTCACAGATAGCTGTGTGGCCTCTCAGAGCAGGGAGATGGATGATACGCAGAAGCCATCAGAAATCAGTAACTGGTGTAGTGTGTGAGGAGGGGACAAAAGGATGGGAAGGAAAATGGACCACGCCACACCCACTAGGAGGGCCACAATCCAAAACAGAGAATAACAAGTGTTGTTCAAGGATGTGGAGGAATCGCAACACTTACGCCCTGCAGCTTCTAAAAACGTGATATGCTGTAGTCGCTGCAGAAAAGTTTGGCGGTTCCTCAGAAAGTTAAACATTGAAATGCCGTGTGATCCAGAAATCTCACTTCTGGGTATATGTGCAAAAGCGTTGAAAGCAGGGTCTCAAAGAGGTGTTTGTACACACATGTTCACAGCAGCGCTAGTCACAATCGCCAAGAGGTGGAAACAGTCCAAGTGTCTGATGAATGGATGAACAGAAGGTGGTGGCTCTGTACGGTGGAATATTACTCAGCCATAAAAAGGAATGAAGTTCTGATACATGCTACAATGGGATGAACCTCGAAAACGTTATGCCAAGTGAAAGAAGCCAGACACGAAAGGCCACACAGTATATGATGCCATTTGTACGAAATGTCCGAACAAGCAAATCCATAGACAGAAAGCAGATTAATGGTTGCCAGGGGCTGGGGGAGGGGGATGGGGAGTGACTGCTTAGTGGGTACAGGGTTTCCTTTTGAGGTGATAAGAATGTTCTGGAATGAGAAAGAGGTGATGGTTGCACACATAGTTAATATACTAAGTGGCAGTTTAAAGGGGTAAATTTTTTGTCATATATTTTACAGCTAGAAAAAGAGAGAAAGGAAGGAAGGAAGGAAGGAAGGAAGAAACAAAGAAAGAAACAAAGAAAGAAAGAAAGGAAGGAAGGAAGGAAGGAAGGAAGGAAGAAAGGAAGAAAGAAAGAAAGAAAGAAAGAAGGAAAGGAAGGAAGGAAGGAGGGGGAAAGGGAAAGGAAAGGGAAGGAAAAAAGAAGAGAAGAGAGAAGTAAATAGTTCCCTGAGGGGTCGATGGACACCTGGGTGCAGGGCCACTTGCAGGGTCAAATGTGTGACTGCAAATCACTGACCAGATGTGCTCAGAAGATGGGCACAGTATAAAACCCAACAGACCAACTGAAACCGAATCATCACAGATGAGTTAGAGGACACTGCATGAGGTTCCTGCAACTGCTGTAACAAAGTATCACACACTAGGGGGTTTAAAACAACAGAAATTTATTCTCTTGCAGTTCTGGAGGCCAGAAGTCCTAAATCAAAGTGTCAGCATAGTCACACTCCATTTGAGGGCTCTAGGGGAGGATCCTTCCTTGTCAATTCCAGCTGCTGGGGGCTCCAGGCGTCCTTGGCTTGTGGCTGCATCACTCTAGTCTCTGTTTTTACATTACCTCCTCCTCTTCTTCTGTCTCTTATAAGGACACTTGTCATTGGATTTAAGGGCCACCCAGATAATCCAGGATGATCTCATCTTGAGATCTTCAACTTAATGACACCTCCAAAGACCCTTATTCCAAATAAGTTCACATTCACAGGTTCCGAGAAGGCATATCTTTGGGACGCCACCATTCTACCCACTAAACTATCGCTTACACTTGCAGAGGGGTATCCAAGACTCCGAGGAGTGAAACCACTTCCTCAGGGCCCCTCTGGCAGCTTCTCACTCAGACCTGGGCAACATTGAAGTCCCCAGGACGTGAATTCAAGGCCCAGTGACATTCACAAGGCCAGCATGGCCCGCTAGGCCTGCACACCGAGGCTTGAGGCCCAGGAGATCAGAGGGGTTTGTGGACACCAGCAGCCCAGCATCCCGAAGTGAAGGGGTGCAGACTGCCTGGCATCGGCTACCCAGTGCATGTTCGCCGAGCACCTCTGCTGGGTGCTCACCCCAGGCTGGGCAGAGTCTGGGTATGGAATGCTCAGATAGGCCTGGGGCAGCAGCAGTGTGGGTGGTTTAAGGCTGGGGGTTCTGGGTTTGAATCCTGACCCAGCCTCTTCCTGATTTAGGAGGCTGTCTGCACGCTTTCCTCACCCATCAAATGGGGCAAAATCAAATCCTTCATGTATGAGTCAAGATTCCCCAGAGAAACAGAACCAGTCGGTTACATATAGATTTATAGAAAGAGATTCATCATGAGGCTTACGTGATTATGGAAACTAGGAAGTCCCACAATCTTCCATGGGCAAGCTGGAGCCCAGGAAAGCTAGCGGTGTAGGTCAGTCAAAACCCACAGACCAGGGCTTCCGTGGTGGCGCAGTGGTTGAGAGTCCGCCTGCCAATGCAGGGGACACGGGTTCGTGCCCCGGTCCGGGAAGTTCCCACATGCCGCGGAGCGGCTGGGCCCGTGAGCCATGGCCGCTGAGCCTGCGCGTCCGGAGCCTGTGCTCCGCAACGGGAGAGGCCACAACAGTGAGAGGCCCATGTACCGCAAAAAAAAAAAAAAAAAAAGTCAAACCCAGAGACCAGGGGAGCTGATGGTGGAAGTTCCAGCTGAGTCCCAAAGCTTGAAAACCAAGGTGTTGATGTCTGGGGGCAGGAGAAGAGGGAGAGCCCAGCTTAACAGAGAGAGAGCAAATTCACCCTTGCTCCAAGTTTTTGCTTTGTTCAGGTCCTTACTGGAGTGGGTGATGCCCACCCATATTGGTGAGGGTAAACTTCCTTACTCAGTCCTCTGATTCAAATGCTAAGCTCTTTAGAAATGCCCTCACAGATGCAGCTAGAAATAATGTTTTCCCATCTCTCTAGGGACCCCTTAGCCCAGCCAGACTGACACTTGAAATTAACCATCAGGAGGTAAAGGAGGGCTTCCCTGGTGGCGCAGTGGTTGAGAGTCCGCCTGCCGATGCAAGGGACACAGGTTCGTGCCCCGGTCCGGGAAGATCCCACATGCCGCGGAGCGGCTGGACCCGTGAGCCATGGCCGCTGAGCCTGCGCGTCCAGAGCCTGTGCTCCGCAATGGGAGAGGCCATAGCAGTGAGAGGCCCACGTACTGCAAAAAACCCCCCCAAAAAACAGAAATCCTCGTGTTTCAGTCCACTCCTGATTGTCCATTGATGGCTCTACCCCAGACCTCCTTGTCTTTGATCTTCCAGATCTTTTTTTAAAAAAAAATTCATTCATTAATTAGTCTATTTATTTATTTATTTATTTATGGCTGCATTGGGTCTTTGTTGCTGCACACGCCTTTCTCTAGTTGCGGCGAGAGGGGGCTATTCTTCGTTGCAGTGCGTGGGCTTCTCATTGTTGCGGAGCATGGGCTCTAGGTGCGCGGGCTTCAGTAGTTGTGGCACACGGGCTCAGTAGTTGTGGCACACTGGCTTAGTTGCTCTGCGGCATGTGGGATTTTCCCGGACCAGGGCTCGAACCCATGTCCCCTGCACTGGCAGGTGAATTCTTAACCGCTGTGCCACCAGGGAAGTCCTGATCTTTCAGATCTTTTCCTTCTGGCCCTGGCCAAGGAATCTGTGTATACTCTCACCTCAGGTCACCTCTCCATCCCACAGAGTGGCTAGTCAGGGACTCTCTCACAGCTCTGCCCACGGGGGAGAACACCCCTCCACCATCCTTTGTGGCGACCCCTGCATGAGGCTGTACTGCAGCCATTGGTTCACACCTGTGTGCCAAGCAACCCACCACACAGACCCAAGTGGGAGAGCTAAAATGCCTATGGGTGTAGGCATGCCAGATTCATCAAAACAAACACACACCCAGAAAAAACTTTTTTTTTTAAAAAAAAAAAAGGACATTCAGTTAAATTTGAATTTTACATAAGCAGCAAATAATTTTATTTTAAAAATTTTTACTGTGCTAACATACACAGCATAAAATTTACCATTCTAGCCGTGTTTAAGTGTATAGTTCAGTAGTGTTAAATACATTATTGCTGTGCAACTGTCACCACCATCCATCTCGAGAACTCTGTTCTCTTCCCAAACTGAAATTCTGTGCCCATTAAACACTAACTCACCGTTCCCCCTCCCCCAGCCCTTGGCACCCACCATTCTACTTCCTGTCTCTGATTACTCTAGGGACCTCATATAAGTGAGATCATACAATGTTTGTCTTTTTGTGTCTGTCTTCTTTCACTTAGCATAATGTCCTCAAGGTTCATCAATGTCTCAGAATTTTGTTCCTTTTAAGGCTGAATAATATTCCATTGTATAGATATACTCCAATTTTATTCATCCATCCACACGTCAATTGCCGCTTGGGTTGCTTCTACCTTTTGGCTGTCATGAACAATGCTGCTATGATTATGGGTGTACAAATATCTCTTTGAGTCCCTGCTCTCAATTCTTTGGGGAATGTACACAGAAGTGGAAATGCTGGATCATATCATAATTCTATTTCCAATTTTTTGAGGAATTGTCATACTGTGCACCATTTTACATTCCCACCAACAGTGCACAAGGGTTCCTGTTTCTCCACATCCTCACTAACACGTGTTATTTTGTGTTTTGTTTTGTTTTTTTAATAGTAGTCATTCTAGTGGAGATGAAGTGATATCTCATTGTGGTTTTCTAAAAATATTTATTTATTTATTTATTTGTTTTTGGCTGCATTGCATTTTCGTTGCTGCGTGCGGGCTTTCTCCAGTTGGGGCGAGCAGGGTCTACTCTTTGCTGCGTGTGCGGTCTTATTGCGGTGGCTTCTCTCGTTGCAGAGCACAGGTTCTAGGCGCGTGGGCTTCAGTAGTTGTGGCGCATGTGCTTAGTAGTTGTGGCTCACAGGCTCTAGAGCGCGGGCTCAGTAGTCGTGGCACACGGGCTTAGCTGCTCTGTGGCATGTGGGATCTTCCCAGACCAGGGATCAAACCCGTGTCCCCTGCATTGGCAGGCGGATTCTTAACCACTGCGCCACCAGGGAAGTACTCATTGTGGTTTTGATTTGCATTTCCTCATGTTGAGCAGCAAATAAATTTTTAGGATAAGTATTTTCCATGTAATATTTGGTACATACTTATCCTAAAAATTTATTCATTGTTGATCTGAATTCAAATTCAACGGTGCATCCTATATTTTTGTTTGTCTGTTTTATATAAATTTATTTATTTATTTTTGGCTGTGTTGGGTCCTCGTTGCTGTGTACAGGCTTTCTCTAGTTGTGGCGAGCGGGGACTACTCTTCATGGGGTGCGCAGGCTTCTCACTGCAGTGGCATCTCTTGCTGCGGAGCACAGGCTCTAGGCGCGTGGGCTCAGTAGTTCTGGCTCGTGGGCTTTAGACCACAGGCTCAGTAGTTGTGGTGCACGGGCTTAGTTGCTCCGCAGCATGTGGGATCTTCCTGGACCAGGGCTCAAACCCATGTCCCCTGCATTGGCAGGCGGATTCTTAACCACTGTGCCACCCGGGAAGTCCTGTTTGTTTCTTAATTGCAGTAAAATATACATAAAGTTACCGTTTCAACCACTTTTAAGTGTGCAAATTTATTGCCATTTAGTACATTCACCATGTTGTGTAACCACCATCACTATTTAGTTCCAGAACTTTTTCATCACCTCCCCAAACAGAATGGGCATCTGTAGCTTTTTGGGCAATCCTAGCCCTGGGGCAAAACTGTAAATGCATATCCTGTCTATCTTGTGGGAATGTGAACTGTTTCTGGTCCTTCTTTCTAATCAGAATAGAAAAGAATGCATCCGCCAAACCAGCAGCCACAGGCGACATAGCTGAAGCCTCAGGAATAAGCTCTGTCAGGACCACCCCCTCTACACAGCAGCTGGATAGAGCACCCACTTGGTCAGACCTGAGGAAGTCCATGGTCATTCTCCAGGGCCCATCTGGTATCCTCAGAGGCTGACTGGAGGATTTGATTGGAGAATTAAACAGAGGTGTGACAGGGACCCTCCCCTGCGTCCTTTGATGGTGGCGGATCTCTATGGATGTGATCTTGTTTGTGTTTTACGACGTGGCTGCAGGTGGGGACAGATCTAGAGGCTTCTTGTGGCCTTCCCCACTCTTATCCTTCAGGCCTCAACAGTGAGAGGAAGTTCCTCCAACTTCCAAGCATACCTGTTCTCATCAGCTCTACTTGTTGTATACTCAGGGACCGCTGAGCTGGTCCACCGTGAGCTAGACTTTCTCCAGGACTTTATTCATTATCTGGCCCCCCAGCCCTCTGTCTGCGGGCGGGGTGGTGACTCCCTGGTTTCTGAGATCAGTGTCAGCTCAGACCCTGTGTCTGAGAGTCCTCAAAATGTCTGGGCATCCGGATTCTGCAGTGGACGGCCACTTGAGTACAGGACCACAGGTTGCTGTGAGAAAGAGGACTGAGGATTTGTCAAGGAGACAACGTTCCAGAGTCCTCCCTCCTCGCACCTGACCAGCTCTTCAGGCCAGCTCGGGTCTGGGAACTGGGCAAAGGGACTGAGACTCAGACTCCCTTTCCTCTGTTCTTGTGCTTTCAGATCGTGGTTGTTGATGATGCGGTATCCTTGGTAGCTGCCCATCCATCTCACCCCAGGGATATTCTATTAGCCTTATTAATCATCTCCACAGCTCGCTGGGGTCAAGCCCCCTTCCACCTTGCCTGGCTGTATCAGCCAGTTTCTCCCAGAGATGGAGCTATTAGGACACGTATACATCAAAAGACGTATTGTGAGGAATTGGCTTCTGCAATCATGGGGGCTGGTGAGTTCAAAATCCAGACTGGCAGACTGGGGGTTCAGGCAGGAGCCAAAAAATTGGTCTCCTTGACCAAACTCAAGCCCAACTCCTCCGACCCCTCTTCTCAACTAGGCTCCAATCTTGGCCTATAACGACTTGAACTAATGTGGTATCCAATGGCTCAAGGTCGCTTCCCTAGGATGCCCCTAGCCCCTCTTTTTTTTTTTTTTTTTCCTTTTTTTAATATTTATTTATTTATTTGGCTGTGCCGGGTCTTAGTTGCCGTGTGCAGGATCTTTAGTTGAGGCATGCGGACTCTTTGTTTCCCGACCAGGGATCGAACCCGGGCCCCCTGCTCCCCCCGGGAGTGCAGAGTCTTAACCGCTGGAAGTCCCGACCCCAGCCCCTCTTAAAGTCCCTGCCTGAGAAGACTCAGGGCTGCCAAAAGAATTGACCATTTGTTCCAGTCAGCTCTTGGAGATGGTACCCCAGTCTCTCGGCCTTGGTGGGAAGGTGGAGGCCAAACTTTGAGAAGCATCAGTTGGCAAACCTAGATGGGTCTCACGTGGAACAACCCTTCCTTCCTGCTTTTTATCATTTTCACTTCCCTGCCTCTACAGAGCCCTCCTTCACCCCCCACTTCCATTCCCTCATTCTCCCTTTAGCAAGCCAAATCAAAGTTGAGTTCGCTCCACATTGAATCTTTTTCCTTATGGCAATAGTATGTTATGGATTAAAATCTCCCCTGACCGCTTTTCATTTATTTTTTATTGAAGTATAGTCGATTTACAATGTCGTGTTAATTTCAGGCATACAGCATAGTGATTCAGGGTGTTTGTTGGCTTTACTTTTTTTTTTTTTTTGCAAATTATATTACATTACAGGTTATTGCAAGATATTGGGTGTAATTTCCTGTGATATCCAGTACATCCTGCTGCTTATCTATTTTATGTATAGTAGTTAGTATCTGTTAACCTCACCCCTAATTTGCCCCCAGCCCTGCACCTTTGGTAACCATAAGTTTGTCCCGACCACTTTAACTAGGGTCTGGCTTTGTTTATCTTGGACAAAGTGGAGTTTCTCCGTCCTTGGGGAAACCTTAGTTTTGCTCATAAATCATCTCAGCTGACTGGATGAGACCCACCCTGATTATTTAGGGTCAATTGGATATGGAAGCGAACCACATCTACAAAATACTCCACTGCTACCCCTAGACTAGGGCTTAAGGGATGACTGGGCACAGTCTAGCCAAGTTGACATGTAAAACTAAACAAGCTGACATGTGAAACCATGGTACTGTCTTAGAATAATTGAGGGTTCTGGCTCTTGGTGGTGAAGTGCTCACCCAACCTCGTACCTGGAGCATCATGCCCACGGCTCTGTGACCACCTGCAGAAGACACCACTACCCAGCTTCCCCTTGGCGCTGGCATCTCTCTCTGACAGCCTTGGGAGATGGCGTGCCCTCTGGGTCCTCCCACGGGACACCATCCTCTGGGATGCTTCCACGTATGCTTCCACTGCCCTCAGCTGCTGCCAGGACAGCTCACCCAGGTAATTCCACGCCTCTCAGCCTGGGCCAGCACTTTCTCCAGGCTTCTAAGAGCCATTTCAGCAACCCAGCTGGCCCATCATCCTCTGAGTCCTTGCCAGGATGTTAAATCCCAAGATTTAACGTGTCCCAAGAAGGTGCCCCCAAGTCAGTGCACTCTCGTTCCTCTGGTCTTACATTCTGGTTCCTGGACAAAACGCCTTCAACAAGAAGCGAAAGCAGGGACTTGAATGGATGCTTGCACACCTGTGCTCACTGCAGCAACATTCACAGAAGACAAAAGGTAGAAACAACCCAAATGTCCATCGACAGATGACTGGATAAGCCAAATGTGGTGTAGCCACACAATGGAATATTATTTAGCCTTAAAAAGAAGGAAATTCTGGGGCTTCCCTGGTGGCGCAGTGGTTGAGAGTCCGCCTGCCAATGCAGGGGACATGGGTTCGTGCCCCGGTCCAGGAAGATCCCACATACCGTGGAGCGGCTGGGCCCGTGAGCCATGGACGCTGAGCCTGCGTGTCCAGAGCCTGTTGCTCTGCAACGGGAGAGGCCACAACAGTGAGAGGCCCGCATACCACAA
>NW_020837997.1:3193064-3357730 GCF_003676395.1 Aethalodelphis obliquidens | reverse complement strand
AAAAAAAAAAAAAAAAAAAAAAAAGGTTAAGATGGGGTCTTCCCTGGCGGTCCAGTGGTTAGGACTCCACGCTTCCACTGCAGGGGGCCCAGGTTCAATCCCTGGTCGGGGAACTAAGATCCTGCAAGCCGCGTGTCACTGCCAAAAAAAATTTTTAAAGAAATGGTTAAGATGTTAAATTTTATGTTATTTTACCACAATTAATAAAAGAGAGAGAGAGGGGATAAAAAGAGACTTAAGGGAGACAACAACCAAATACGGATGTTGTTTGGAACCTGATTCTAATACACTGACTGTAAAAAGTCATCTTTTGAGACATCTGGGGAAACTGGGAGATGCATGATGCATCGTGGGTGCCTATGAAAATCCCCATCATTTCTGGAGCCAAGTGGCAGAGAAACAGAGAAATGACTCGAGGCCTGGGAGTGCTTTAACATATTTCAGCAAAATAAAGTAAAAATAAATTGAAAATAGAGTAACCTTGAAAACATCATGCTGAGTGGGGGAAACCAGCCACAAAACCCCTCATAATGTAAGGATCCATGTATGTGAAATGTCCACCACAGACAAATCCATAGAGACAGAAATCAGATTAGTGGTTGCCAGGGGCTGGGAGAGGAGATGGGAGTGACTGCTCATGGGGACTGGGTTTCCTCTGGGGGTGATGGGAATGCTCTGGGATTAACTAGAGGTGGTGGCTGCATAACACTGTGAAGATACTAAAAACCACTGAATTGTGCACTTTAAAAAGGGTGCATTAGGGGCTTCCCTGGTGGCGCAGTGGTTAAGAATCCGCCTGCCAATGCAGGGGACACGGGTTCAAGCTCTGGTCTGGGAAGATCCCACATGCCGCGGAGCAACGAAGCCCATGCGCCACAACTACTGAGCCTGTGCTCTAGAGCCGGCGAGTGACAACTACTGAGCCCGTGCGCCACAACTACTGAAGCCCGCGCGCCTAGAGCCCAAGCTCTGCAACAAGAGAAGCCACCGCAATGAGAAGCCCGCGCACCGCAACCAAGAGTAGCCCCCGCTCTGCGTGGGTCAAGGTGGCTTCTAGGGTCTGGACTGTCCAAAGAAGGGTCCGTGTGTTCCTGGTATACCAAACTCAGCACACTGAACCTGGCTTTGCTGTGGAAAACTGGTTTGAGGTTTCTCAAACAGTTCCACGTGGAATTTCCAGCAATTTCAGCAATGATCCAGCGATTTCACTCACAGGTGTAGACCCAGGAGAACTGGAAACAGTTGTTCAAACCAAAACTTGTACATGCATGTTCAGAGCAGCACTAGCATGGAGACTAAACAACATGCTACTAAAAAACCAATGAGTTGGGACTTCCCTGGTGGCGCAGTGGTTAAAAATCCACCTGCCAGTGCAGGGGACACGGGTTCGAGCCCTGGTCCGGGAAGATCCCACATGCCGCGGAGCAGCTAAGCCCGTGAGCCACAACTACTGAAGCCCGGGCGCTTACAGCCCGTGCTCCGCCAAGGAGAAGCCCGCGCACCTCAATGAAGAGTAGCTCCCACTTGCCGCAGCTAGAGAAAGCCCATGCGCAGCAACGAAGACCCAATGCAGCCATAAATAAAATTAATTAATTAAAGAAAAATGTCTAAGGGACATTAAAAAAAAATGGGTCAACAATGAAATTAAAAATACCTGGAAACAAATGACAATGAAATCACAACCATACAAAATCCACGGGATGAAGCAAAAACAGTTCTTATAGCAAAGTTCATAGTGAGTAGGCCTTCCTCAAAAAACAAGAAAAATCTGAAATAAACAAACTAACCTACCACCTAAAACAATTAGAAAAAGAAGAACAAACAAAACCTAAAGTCAGCAGACAGAAGGAAATAATGAAGATCAAAGAGGAAATAAATAAAATAGAAATTAAAAATTAGAAGAAAATCGATAAAACCAAGAGCTAGTTCTTTGAAAGGGTAAACAAAATTGACAAACTTCTGGCCAGGCTCACCAAGAAGAAAAGAGAGAGGTCCCAAATAAACAAATAAGAAATGAAAACCGATACCACAGAAATACAAAAAAAATAAGAGAATACTATGCCAACAAATTCGACAACCTAAAAGAAACGGACCAGTTTCTAGAAACATACAGGCCACCAAAACTGAATCAAGAAGCAAGAGATAATTTGAACAGACCGATCACTAGCAGTGAAATAGAATCTGTAATTTGAAAAACTCCCTACAGGGACTTCCCTGGCGGTCCAGTGGTTAAGAATCCATCTTCCAATGCAGGGGACGCAAGTTGCATCCCTGGTCGGGGAACTAAGATTCCACATGCCACGGGGCAACTAAGCCTGCACGTGCCACAACTAGAGAAAAGCCCGCACACTGCAAAAAAGAGATCCTGCGTGCCGCAACTAAGACCCAACTCAGTCAAAAATAAATAAATGAATAAAATATTTTTAAATATAAAAAATTTAAATCTCCCTACAAACAAAAGTCCAGGACCAGCGCAACACTAGTCACAGTTGCCAAAAGTGGAAACAACCCAAATGTCCACTAACAAAACATGGTACAACTGTACAGTGGAATATTACACAGCTGTAAAGGGGGATGAAGCTCTGACACACCCTACATCGTGGATGAACTTGGAAACCACTACGCTAAGTGAAAGACGCTAGACACAAAGGCTGCAGATTGTATGACCCTATTGACGTGAACTGTCCAAACAGGCAAATTCACAGAGGTACAAAGCAGACCAGTTGTTGCCAGGGGCTGGAGAGTGGGGTGGGAGTGACTGTCAATGGATAAAGGTTTCTTTCTGGGATGATGAAAAAGTTCTGGAATGAGATAAAGGTGCCGGTTGCACAACATTGTGAATGTACTAAATTCCACTGAATTGTTCACTTTCAAATGGTGATTTCTACATTTTGGGAATTTCACCTCCATTAGACAAAAGAAAGGCGTCTTTGGAACTGCTCTGCCTATGTTGATCTCTGCCCCTTTGCTTATTCCCTGCCCCCGTCTCAGGCAAGCTGCCACCTTCCCTGCCCACCTTTACAGACCTGTGAGCTGGGGGTACTCTAGTGCCCCTTCCCACCTGATTCTGGTCCCCACTCTAGGGCAGGACAGGTCCCACTTGTTCCTGCTGTGTCCCCAGCACCCGAAGGAGACCACACAGTAGGAGCACAGCAGGCGTTTGTTGAATGAATAAATGTTGGAAAATGTATTAGCTCCAGGCTTTATCCTGAGCCTCTATTTTGCTGGAGAATTTCTCCCCAGTCTGGGGGAAGGGGGTGAGGGGGACTTTGCTTGGCTAGGAAATCCCTGCAGAGCCCAGGCCTCTAAGGAGGGTACAGGACGCAAGCAGGGTCGAAGCCGCTCTGCAGAAGGAACAGCGTCGTGACGAGGCCTTTCCACTCTGCAGTCAGACTCCCAGCCCCGAGAACCATAAAACAGTCCTGCTCGGACTGGAAACATTTTCTTTTAATATATTCCTGGAGGCGTTGGCAGGGCCTGTGAGGAAAATTCCAGGGGAATAAGGAGAGAGGTCTTTGGCATCCACGAAGGGCCTGGAAGGGGTCGCCAGGCCTAGGGCCTTGGGGGGACCTTGCTGTTCTTGGGGGAGGCTGAGGGGCCCAGGCAGGGCCAGGTGGCTGTCAGCACGTTATCTGGGTCTGGGAGGCTCCTGCAGACCGACAGACCTCCCTGAGTCCTGTGGTGACGGAGGTGGTGCGTGGCCTCACCAGTCGGAGACGGTTCTCCACAGGAATTCGTATAAAGCTGCTTCGAGATGTTCCCAGCAAACATGAACAACCCACAGGGTGCTGACGTCTGAGGAAGGAACCTCCCGGTGCCCAGCACAGGGCAATGGGGTCCACACACCTCCCACGGCTCCCTATTGTCCCAGGATGGAATCCCAGTCTGGCCTGTCTAGTTGTATCGCCCTGTGTCCCCTGCCCCCATGTGAGCCGGGCCCCACCACAGCCAGGTCCAGGAACACTGCCTTGTTCTCGTCCCCTCCGGCCTTTGCCCACACTGGCATGTATTGAGGGTGAAGTTCTTGATTATAAATCCTGGGGCATTGCTGGGGGAGGTCAGGGGGACTCAGAGGGGTAGATGTTTCTCAAACCTTGTCATTGGGGCTCCTAGGTGCCTTTGTCCCCTAGAAGACAGGACCCCACCTACTATGGGCTGGGCATGATGGTACATGTTGGGGGTAAAATACAGTTTGTATGAACATACACACAAAGAAGATAATTTCAAAGAGTGAAGAGTGTTTGGAAGAAAGTTGAGTGAAGGTATTTTTGTTCAGGGGTTGGGGAGGCCTCCTGAGGTTGGTGATATTTAAGCTGAGATCTGAAGGACAGGAAAGTACTGTGTAAATATGGTGAATGAGAATTTCAGACAGAAAGGATGGCTTGTGCAAAGGCCCTGGGGTGGGAAAGGACGTGGCTGTTGGCAGAACAGTGAGGAAGCCAGTGTGACTGGAGCAGAGTGAGGGAAGGAGGAGACAGGCAGGAGGGATGGGATGAGGTCAGATTGTGTGGGGCCTTGCAGGACACAGAGAGGAGGCGGAATTTATTCTGAGAGTAATAGGGAGCCATGGAGGGTGTGTGAGCCAGAGAGGATTTATGAATTGATTTATGAATCTGATTTATGAATTTGAGACATCCCCTGTGGTTACCCTGGGGAATGGGGGGCAGTGTCCAGGCAGGAGTCAGCAGGGTGGAAACCAGGGCTGGGCTGCTGGGAGGGGCAAAGTGTTTGGATTTGTATGTTTTGGAGGCCGAGGGGACAAGAGCTGCTGACCAACTGAACATGGCGGGGGGTGGGGGTGGGGAGGGAGGAGCCTCAGATGCTGCCCAGGTCTCAGGCCCAGCATGGAATGGATGGTGGGACCATTGCCTGAGACAGAAAGCCTCGGAGAGATGACATCAGGGTACCAACGGCTGTGCCTTGGCCGTGCGGTCAAGGTGTCTGGTTGGAACCACATGCCTGGGCCAGGCTGGTCGAGCTCCAGATGAAACTGTGGACCTTGTGGGCGAAGAGTGGCCTTTGACGTCCAAGCCTGGACCGGGTCCACCAGGGAGAGGCAGGCAGGGGCGTGGCCCGAGCCCTAAAACCCCAAGCTTTGTGTAAGCAGGCAGGGCCCAAGTTTTCCCCATCCGGGTCCTTTTGTTCCAGCTGGAAACTGGGACCAAGTGGAGAAATCCAGATGTGGAGTTGGATGCAGCCCCGAGACCGTGCGGTCTGGGGAGGCCCAGCATCCAGGCGTCCAGTGGGTCCGGCCTCCGTGTGGCCTCTCTGGCCATGGCCCGGCCAGGTGTGGGGGGCAGGACGGTTTCAGCTTTGTGTCTCTGGCTTCAACTGCAAAGTTTAGAAAAATAATCCCAGCGCCGAGGCCTCACCCTTCCCGGTGTCAACCCAAGCTCCGGGTGGAAAAACAGGCCCCGGGCCCCTCGCCAACCCACAGATCTGAGACCCGCCCAGGGACCTGTTTAGGAGCAAGGGCAGGGGTCAGGAGGGCAAAAGACTGGCTCCCAGCATTTCTCTAGATGTGAAAGTTGACTCGATTTTCCCCCTGGAAAAGGGGGGCATTGCTCTGGACTCGCACCCACATTCAGGGTCTCCTGAAGCACCAGCTGTGTGCTCAGCCGCGGGCCATGCACTGGAGACCAACCCCTCAGACAAGCCATGGCCAGCCCTGCCCAGAGGGCCTCCCAGTCCAGCGGGACGGGGTGTGGGGTTCGCTAGACAACAGCTGTCACATTCCTGGGCCTCCGTTTTCCATCCCTGCAATGGGGAGGAAAACAGCCCCCCCTCAGGGAGTCAGCACTATCACCATGACAACCTCCTCATTTCGGACCATTCACGACCCAGCTTGGGGCCCCATGGACAAGATCCCAGCGGTCCCAAATCTTCTAGATCGGGGGCACAAGTCAGCTGTTTAAAATCAGGCGGGGTGGGAACTGGGTTGAATCACTTTCAGGTCTCCTGATCCCAGTCACTAGGAGGAAGTGGTTCAAGTGCGGCTTAAGAAGTGGGGACAGGTGGCGGGGGCGGGGAGAGGGCTGGGGTGTTGCTTAATGGGGACAGAGTTTCAGTTTTTCGAGCTGAAAGTATTCTGGAGATGGATGGCGGGGATGGTTGCCCAACAATCTGGACACACTTCATGCCACCAAACTGTGCACTGATTAAGATGGAAAGTTTTATGTGATGTGTTTTTACCCCAATAAAACGTAATTTTTAAGAAAGAAAAAAAAAAGGTGAAGACTGAAATCAGATCTGCCTCTCATGTACTGTGTGGCCTGAGCAAATGTCTTGCCCTCTCTGGGCTTCTGTTTGCTCCCTCCCTGCCTCCCTGCCAGCTCTGGATCATAGTCACAGCTCTGAACTTGATGATTCCCTGTGATTGTGCATTTCCCCCATTTCAACCCTCTGGGGCTTGAAGCGGGGCTGGGGAGCAAGGGAGATGAACGTCAGTTGAGCAGCCTTGAAATGAGTGATGGGGTGAGAAACTAGTGAGTGTGGGCCCCTCTTGCCACCTGCCAGCCATTTGGAAATAACACGTTGGCGACGGCAGCCGTCCCGGGCAAAGCCTGTTTCCTTGTGATGTTCAAGGTTGCCTGGTACCCAGGGGAGGTCAAGAGGCCAGCAGACTAAGGAAGGGCCTTGGCTGGGCCTGGAGCTTCCCCCAGCGGCAGCCTTTCAGGGAAAGCCTGGGCCAGAGCTGGGACCACCACCATTCCTGCAGGCAGAAGGTAACAAGAGGGGCCTTGAATGTAGCGTTTGGAGATGGAGGCAGACGGTGGAGGCTTGGCATACTGCCAGGGTCACCTCCATTAAAGCAGGTGGTGTCCGGCAACCTGTAATCCAGAATGATCACTAAGGCAGGAGGCAGGTGGCGGATCCAGTCTCCATCATTTGCATCTGGTGGCATCCATCTGGGGGCTTACCCCCTTCCCCACCTCGAGAGGATGACTTAAGCCCCTGGCCTGTCCAATCAAAACCTTCTATCTACAGACCACAGTGACTGGTTCCGGGAAGGGCATGGAACCTGAGCTGGGCCAGTGAGCCTCAGCCCTGAGATCTCTACTGGGCCTAGCAGGGAGAAAGGTGCTCTGCTTCCGCTGGACCATGGGGCTGGAGAAATTTAAGCCTGACCCATCTTTGCCACTCCAAGAAGCAGGAAGAGGGCTGGTCAGGGAGATGCAAATCAGAACCACAAAGAGACATCACCTCACACCCACTAGGATGGCCATAATAAAAAAGAATCTAAAAAACGGCATTGGCAAGGATGCAGAGAAACTGAAACCCTTGCGCATTGCTGGTGGGAGTGTCAAATGTTGCAGCCGCTGTGGAAAACAATGTGGTGGTTGTTCCTCTGAAAGTGAAACATAGTTCATCATCGTATGATCACAAGATCCAGCAATTTCACTCTAGGTATACACCCAATTGAAAACAGGTGTTCAAACAAACACTTGCACACACATGTTCACAGGGTTATTTATTCACAATAGTTAAAAGGTGGAAACAACCCAAATGTCCATCAACTGCTGAATGGATAAACAAAATGATGAACCCTGTAGACATACTGAGTGAGAGAAGCCAGACACAAAAGGACACATGGTGTATGATTCCATTTATATGAAATGTCTAGAACAGGCAAATCCGTAGAGACAGAAAAGCAGATGAGTGGTTACCAGGGGCTGGGGGTAGGGGGAACGGGAGTGACTGATAAGGGGAACGGGGTTTCCTTTTGGGAGAAGATGAAAATGTTTTCGAACTAGATAGAGGTGATGATTGCATGACATCACCCATGTACTGAAAACTACTGAACTGTACACTTTAAAATTGTTGAAATTATAAATTTTATGTAATGTGTATTTTATCACAATTTTTTCTGTTTAGAAAAGGGAGAAGACAGCTGACAGAGAGACACAGATCCTGAAGGCATCATTTGGGGGTTCTGGACTCAGCCATAGCTGAAGGTAACCCTGACGCTAAGGTAAGGCAGCAAGGGATGGGCTTTCCCTCCCTGTAACCTGGTATTTCAGAAAATCAGCTGCTTCGTCCCCATCATGATGAGAACAGCCCTCACTGAAGGCGCTGGGGGCCTCAGGAGGCTGGAATCCCCTCCCTGACCCTCTGCTTTCCCATCTGTAAAATGGGAGGAAGGGAAAGTCCCTCCATGCCAGCAATACGAGGTCCCAGTGTGCACTCATGGTTGATCACGTATGATCGTGTTTCGTCCCCGTGGCAGCTCTGTGAACAAGGTGCTCTGAGTTCAGCAAAGGGAAACAATTGCTGAAGCCCGTGCTCCTGCCTTCGACGCTGCGTCACATCTAGAAGCAAATGGCTGGGGCCTCAGGAGGAGGGGGGTTAGGGCTCCCCAGAGGAGGCTCAGCGGGGTGGTGACAAGCTCACTCTTAGCATCCAACAGCCCTGAGTTCGAGTCTCAGCTCTGGCCCTCTGTGATCCCGGGCCAGTGGTGTTCACCTCTGGGCCTCAGTTTCCCCTCTCCAAAACAGACTGGTTATTCTGGGCGTCAGGTGTCGGGTCTGCTGGGTGAATCGTTGCTGTCCTGGGAGAGCTCATTAATACACGGATGTGTCTGGTGGAATCCGAGCTGGGCTATGACTCGGGCAGAGGCCAGCGCTGGGGGGCAGCTTCCCAGTTTACTGCCATCCGGAGGCAACGCAGCCAGGATACAGCCTCCCCTCCATGCCGTGTTGCTGTTGGCTTTTAAGAGGATATGGATGTAGAAGGAACTTGTTGATTCTTTTTCCACTTGCTGCTGAGCACTCGGCGTCCCGGCGCGCCTGGCCGGAGGCTGGCACTGTTTCCTGGAACCTGGACAGCCTCGCTTGGCCCTGGCCACAGGGACTCGCTGAGTGTTTGGCGGCTGGCTGGCTCCAGGCATCGGCGATGGCGTGGTCCTTCTCTCCCATGGCTGCCCCAGAGAGCAGGGAGAGAGTACCTCAGAGCTCCCGCGGCCTCTGGGAGCCTCCCTGGACAGGTGCCAACAGGTGAGGGTGGATCAGACAGGGTGATTCTGATGGGATCACCCCTGAGACTCCATCCTGTGGCATCTCATACGTGGGGCTCACCAGTGTTGTGTCTCAGGCTCCCTGGGCTCCTGTGGCTTCCACCATCCCACGGTTCTGTGCTTCTGTTGACTGGCGGCCATATCACCTGCGTCTGTGGGTTTTAGCACTGTGATCCCATGGCCCTAGGATCCCACAGTGTGGTCCCAGGTCTCCATTAACCCATAATGCTATGACTCTGTCATTCCTTAGTTCTGTGGCTCCTTGTTCTGTGGTCTTGTGACTCTTGGATTCATTGGAACTTCCTGACTTTACTTTCTTAAAATAAATTTATTTATTTGTTTGTTTGTATTTTTGGTTGTATTGCGTCGTCATTGCTGCACGCGGGCTTTCTCTAGTTGCGGCGAGCAGGGGCTACTCTCAGTTGTGGTGTGCAGGCTTCTCATTGTCATGGCTTCTCTTGTTGCGGAGCACGGGCTCTAGGTGCGCAGGCTTCAGTAGTTGCAGCACGTGGGCTCAGTAGTTGTGGCTCGTGGGCTCTAGAGCGCAGGCTCAGTAGTTGTGGCGCACGGGCTCAGTTGCTCCGCAGAATGTGGGATCTTCCCAGGCCAGGGCTCAAACCTGTGTCCCTTGGATTGGCAGGCAGATTCTTAACCACTGCGCCACCAGGGAAGCCCCACTTGTGACTTTAGAAAAGGGTAAATCATCTAACCCAGTGGGAAACAGAGTCAAGAAAACTCATGGGGTGGGTGTTGCAATGACCGCCCCTCCACCAGCACTATGTGGGCCAGCAGCAACAGTGGCATCACCCCTTTTCCAGAGGGTTCCATGTGGCTGTCATCATCCCATAGCTCTCTCGCAGACTATCCCAACAGCTGCTGTAGTCAGTCTCCTTCTGTGGGGTGAGAATAGGGACACACAGGCCAGCCATCCTGGTTCGGCCTGAGGGAGTAAACTTTAAGTTAGGGTAAATAGGGGTCAGCCAGGTAAAGGGCAGAAGGAAGAGTGCTCCAGGTGGAGGGCACAGCCTGGGCAAAGGTCCTAGGGTGGGGAGAAGCCTGAGAGTGGGAGGCACAGGGAGAGGCAGCCAGTGTGGCTAGAGTGAGCCAGGCCAGTTCACTTTCCTTTGTCTCATGTAAGGTAAGGGAGACAGAGACCGGACAGAGGCACCTGCTATGTGCTTCACTTTCACTGTCTGACTTCTCACAATGACCTTTGAATGGGCTTGTCACATAGCTAGAGAGGCCCCAAAGGGGCGTCCATTCATTCATCCATCCATCCTACCATCTGTCTATGATACATCCATCCACCTATCATCCACCCATCCACCCACCCAGCCACGTATCCACCAACCCATCCATCCATCTCCCCACCCATCTGCCTGTGTATCAATCCACTCATTTAGCCGTCCCATCTATTCATCCCTCCATCCATCCATCCCCTGATCCAGCCAGCCAGCTATCATCTATCCAACCATCCATTCATGTGTCCATCAAGCCATCTGCCTTCCTTTCTGTGAGTCCGTCCATCCACTCACCCGTTTACCCATCCAACCACCCACCTACCCACTCACTCATCTATCTGTCCATCGATCCACCCATCCATCCATCTACTCACCCATTAACCATCCATCCATCCATCCTTCATTTGTTCTAACATGTGTATGATGCTGGAGATGTGGTGGGACTCGGTGTGATGAAGGATGCAGCCCCCTAGCCATGTAACCCATCTGTGCCCATTCGGTGTGGTCAGAGCTGTGACAGATGATACTCAGGGCACTTTGGAGGCCAGAGGACGCTGCTAACCCAGCTGGGACGAAGAGGAGTGAGTGATGTTAAAGGGGAAGGTGGACCAGGTGGAGTCACAGTCCAACGAAGGGCCTGGAGGGCAGAAAGAGATGGGGCTGGAGAGGCCCGTGAAGCCCGAAATGGTTCACGGCTCTGTCCCGTCCAGCCCTCTCCCCTTCCATCACACTCTCACCCCTCTGCTCCAGCCACACCTGCCTCCCTGCTGAACCTCCCAGACATCAGGCACATCCTCCCCGCAGGCCTTCACCCTTGCTGTGTCCTCTGCCCGGGACACCCCTCATCAGCTGGAACCCGTTCACCTGTTCAGGTCTCGATACTAACATCCCACCGCGGAGTGGCCTCCCTGACCCCTGGGCTCTGTTTCCACAGCCCAGCCAGCCCCTACTTCCATGCAGCTTGGGTGCACTTGTCCACCTTCGAGGCTATCTACCACAGGGCTGAGAGGCTGAGACCACCTCCTTCCCATCCACTGTGCAGCAAGGGGTCAATGCTTGTGCAGTGGATGGAGTTATTTCGTTTTATCCTATTGATTGCTAAGCATTTATTTGGCACATATTGTATGCAGTCCTCCCATTTCAGGACTGGGGCTCTCCCCTGCCTGGTAGCCTCCCTCTCTCACTGGCCCATTCGAGCCTGGGCCTCTGCCTGCCAGGCGGCCAGTGGGTAAACACACCCCGCCCTCACCCTCGGCCTCCCGCCCTTCACTGGCCAGAACAAGGTCCTCCTGTTAATGAGCTGAGGTGGGGGCTGGAGAAGGGGGGAGGAGGAATTGGGGGCAGGGCTTTGGTTCCTGTGATCTCTCCTGCCTACTCACCCACAGAAACCTGAGTGGCGGGACTTCTCCCCGCGGCAAGGCTGTGTGTCTTCCCTCTCTGAGCATCCAGTGCCCAAATAGAGGAGGCACGACAAGCCTGCCACACTGAGCCTCAGTTTGCCCATCTGTAGAGTGGGGAACGTTGGCAACCACCAGCATCAAAAAGTGCTGAATGCGCTTTTCATGGACTAATGTATTTGGGTCTCATGATGAGCCTAAGAAGTTGGGGCTCTCATTGTCCCCATTTCACCTGGGTTTTTAGTGCTGCTGGTATAGTGCAGAAAAACTTTAAGAATTTCCAATTTTCACTTCACTAGACGGAGAGGCAGACCGACAGACAGACAGACTGAGGGAGAGAAGGAAACCACTGCAGTGAGACCGCAGGCAGTCTCTCTCCGTGTAACACAGACACAGGTTTGTTTTGCTGTTACCTACAAAACTCTCACTAAATGCGAGAGGAAAGGAGAAAAGAGCAGGGCCGTCATTTGTCCTGCCACAGTTATCCCTGGAAAAATTATGAAGATAATGGTGGTGTAAAATCATTCTCAGAAATCAGTGCCCATAGAATGACATGTTGTTAAATTCCAGTCGCTTCCTAGTGAAGTCCTTTCTCTCCTAAGGGCAACCCCATAGTCCATTCTCTAAACTGGAGAAGTAAAAATTTACATTATAATAAACTTTTGAAGGTGTCCTCCCCCACCCTGTCCAAAGAAAAGAAACACACACACACACACACACACACACACACACACACACACACCCGCTGCTGCGAGGCACAGCAACGTTAAGCAACTTGTCTCAAGTTGCACAGCAGAGCTGGGATATGAAACTCAGGGTCCTGGTGCCAGAGACCAAGACCTTCATGGCGGTGTCCTGCTGCCTCCCACGATGATGAGTTCCTGCCTCCTGAGGCTGCGGGGAGAGTGGGCAAAAGAGGAAAACCCACAAAAGTGATGTGGCAAGGTTTCGAGCATTTGGTGCTTGCTCAATAAAATTGTGTCACTATATTTCTTGTCATTTTCTTCTTTTCTTTATCATACGTTTTGGAGAGTCTAAGACCGAATGACAATAGAGTCGAGGCAAATGGAGGGTGGGAGGGGAGGCGGGGCTTGCTGAAATTTACAGAGCAAGTCAGGGTGGGTCTGCCAGACTCCAGTGCCCAGATGGCATCCTATCTGTCCCCCTATCTGTCCCCCTTCCCACCGCTTGGTCCTTCTGGAGAGATGGGTCCAGTTGGGCCATCCAAGGCAGGCTGGGTCAGGCTCCTCAGCTGCGGATGCAGCAGTGGCTAGGTGGCCTCCCTTGCTGCTCTAATGAATTCCCCAGACCCTGGGCCTGTGGTGGGGCCCGCCCAGGGCAGGGCGGCTGCCTTCCCGACATACTTTCTCTCTGGATTCACAAGGAGAGGCGGCTGGGGGAGCTGGGGGCGCCCACATGTCTCCTGGCCCAGCAGGACTCTGCCAGGAAGGGCTCAGGGGCCCCATCACACAGGCATCAGCCTCTCTGCCCCAGCCTGGCCAGGTTCCTGGAACTACTGGGTCCAGCATCATGGGAAGGGGGGCTGTTTGGGGCTCCAGCCAAGGGCTCAGGCCAGGAGGTCCTGGGTAGCAGAGTTTTCACAGCTAATGAGGGACCTGGGCTAGCATTTCTCGTCTGGAATCTGTGACCAAGGGCAGAGAGTGGGTGGTATGAAGGCCTTAGGGGTCCTGTCTTCTCCTGTTTTCATCCTGGCTGTGTGACCTTGAGCTGTCTCATACCTTCTCTGAGGGAAATGTAAATAAGAACGATCTGAGGTATAAGTGGCATAGTGTATAAATTACAGATTATATAATGAGGCTAACACAGGAGGCAGACACGGGGCACGGGTTAGCTCATTCAATCCTCTCAACAGTGATCACTCCCACTTTCTAGGTGAGGAAACCGAGGCACAGAGAAGTCAAGCAACTTGCCTAGGTCACACAGCAAGGCGATGCCCAGCTGACATTCGAATCCAGGCCATGTGGCTCCTGAGTCTGTCCTAAAGTACAGTGGTAGCAGGGGTTACTATTATTAATAGTAATTACATTACATTAATTATAAGGAATAATAATAGTGTTATACTAATCATGGCAGGTGTTCTTTGCCGGCCCAGTGGCCCCCAGGGTAGGAGGAACAGAGCAAAACACAGACGTTTCCAGTCCCCCGGGTGAGGCCATCCCGACTTTCTCTGCCAGAAATATTCTGTCAGGCATCCTAGAAGAATGTCATACAGGCACCAGCCCCTAAGCCCTGCCCAAGAAGAGCAGGGAGGTCTTCCTGAAGGAGTGGGCACCAGAGCCAGAACTTGGAGGATGGAGGAAGGTGTTCGGGATGGTGGGGGACAGCAGGTACAAAGGCCGGAAGGACACCCAGAGTGAGTTCCTGTGTAATGTGAGGCTGCCGAGGTGTGCGTGGGAGGAGGGGGCTGGCTGCTTGGAAGGGGGATTTCAGGGCCGATGGGATCCAGGAGGCAGGAGCATGAAACCAGATTGCCCATGTCTCCAGGCCTCTGTTGTCTGATCTGCAGACTGGGGCATCTTAAGGGCCTCTGCCTTTGCCATTCCCTCTGCCTAGAATGTCCTTCCCTGCATCCCCTCATGGCCGGGCCGTGAACAAGGCCGCGTGTGTCCAAGCCGCAGCCCCATGCCAAGCCTGTGGTGGGGGCCTGGCTTCCATGTGCCCTTGTCCCAGCTGCATGAGGCACACGCAAGCCTACAGCCCTTGCTGGAGCCGTGGTTTTCCCAAGAATTCCAGCACCAACCGGGAGCGGCCCCCAGGTCGCTGGACCGGACGCCAAGGAAAACAGGAGGTGAGCTCACGGCCCTGCCACAGGCATCAGGGCACGGGCCTGTGGTACTTCACTGGAAGTGCCCAGGCTGGGATCGGCTGTTCCTACCCAGCCTCCCCTCCAGACCCACCACTCCTCACTCACCCTCTGTGGCTCCCCATTGCCCTCAGAAGGCAGTGCAAGCCCTGCCCCACTGGTATTACTTCTCCTGAGCCCCAAGATTTCTCTACCCTGAGATCAATCTGTCCATCAGACCAGGCTCATTTTTGCCTCAGGGCCTTTTCACATGCTGTTCCTCTACCTGGAATGCCTTTCCACCATCTCTTTATCTGGCCATGGCCTCCTCACTTTCCTGGTCCTAGCTCGGTGTTCCCTCCTCCTCCTCTAAGAAGCCTGCCCAGACTCCCCCTGCCACCCCAAGCTGGGTCAGGCACCTTCTTGGAGCTCCCACTGCTGCCTGTGCATCCCCCACCACAGTCCTGGCCCCTTGGGATGATTACATGTAGCTGCTTCCCCACCAACCTGGGTTCCCCACAAGGGAGGGGCCCAGTCCAGCTTGTTCACTCTGTGTCCCCAGCGTCCTGCACAGGACACGGCACACAGTAGGTTCTCAATGCATGTTTGAGAATAATGAATGTGCCTGGAATTTCCCCACCTCCAAGCTCCACATGCTTCACTCTGCCAGAACCATCCTCACCTTTTTGTCTCTGCTGATCTGAGTCTTCCTTTCCTTTAGGTTTCCTTGCCACCTCCTCCAGGAAGCCCTCAGTGACTTCTCTGCAACCTCCCATGAGAACAAATCTGGCAAGGAACCTACCCTGGCTTCATCCCTGCCCCTCTCAGTGGCCCTAGGCTAGTCACTTGTCTCTGGTCCTCAGTTTCCCTGCCTATAGAATAGAGGCTGCAAATGCTGGAGGGTAGGGGCAAAGAGGGTTAACTCCAGAAAACAGAGGTGTTTTGTAGCTTAAGAGCATGGCTGGGCTGGGAGGATTTTCCTGATTAGCAGTAATTTCTATTTTTATTACAGGCTGTTCCCACAGAGCTGGACTGGAGCTTGGATGGTATGGCAAAGTCTCGACAAACAGAAGCACAGGGCCTCCCCCGCTCAGATCTCCTCCAGCCACAGCCCTTTAATTTGCTCACCCTCCTGCTGGGGAGGGACACACACACAGCCCAGTGCACAGATTGGGAGACTGAGTGGGCTCCGGCCCCTGGGCGACCAGGCTGCCCCCCTCCCCTACTCACCAGCTTGAGAACCGCAGAGAGAGATCAGAAAGGGGTTGGGGGAGGAGGTGAGTCCTAACCTTTAGCCACTCTTGACTCAGTTTCCCCAAGTGTGAGCTGAGGGGCGCCACTGTGGCGATCACTTCGTTCCCAGCTATGCCCGAGTCTTGGCACGCAACCATCACTCAGATAAGCGAATGAGAGGGCTGGAGGGCGGTCCCGCTTGATTCCCCGCCCCAATAACCCCCGCACAAGCCCTCCCCCCGTGACTCAGTTTCCCCGCCGGATCCGGGTTCAGCCGCGCTGGGCGGGGCCTTGAACGCGGAGGCCAGCGCCGTCTGTTTACCTTGAGGCTGGACGCTGGGCAGGGCCGCGGAGGGCCGTCCCCGGGGCCGGCCGCGCCGCCGGCATAAATAGGACACGCGGGCCTCGTGGGCGGCAGAGAGCGAGCCGCTGTCCAGCTCCCCGCCGCCGTCATGGTCCTCACCGCCGCCCGCGTTCTCTTGCTCACCCTGGCTGCCCTCGTCGCATCGGGTCAGGGGCAGATCCCGCTGGGTAAGCCGCGCCTGACCCCCAAACGGACAGGACTCGCGGGAGGCCTGGGGTCGCGGCTTCTTGGGACTCGGGGACTGTTCGCCGGGGCGTGCGGGGCGGAGAAAGCAGGCAGCGGGGCAGAGGCTCAGGAAATGGGGTGGGCGTCAGGGGTCCCTGCCGCGGCGCTGTGAGGGGTGGTGATGGGGGTCTCTGGTCCCCGACGCCCCACCAGCGCCCCCTGTCAGCGCAGGTGCAGACCTGGGCCCGCAGATGCTACGCGAACTACAGGAGACCAACGCGGCGCTGCAGGATGTGCGGGAACTGCTGCGGCAGCAGGTGCCTGCCGGGGTTGGGGGGACGGGGGTGCCGGTTTGGCACAGAGAGGCTTGGAAGAGGGGAAGGGGGTCTCGGAGGTAGGGGAGTGTGGAGGAGTGGGGGGAGGACTGGAGAAGGGGATCCTGGTGGAGGTGAAGAGGGTCCAGAGTTATGGAAAAGAGGAAAAAGAGGGGTCCCAGGGAAAGGGGGTTCCGCGGGAGAGGGGTAGGGATCCGTGAGGGGGGAAGGGAATCCCAGGGAAGGAAGAGAGGGGCTAGGAGAGTGGGGATCTCGGGGTAGGGAGTCCGTGGGGAGGGGACCCGGGCCGAGTGGGTGGGTCTGCGGGAAGGGAGTTTGAGAGAGGGAGAGGGGAGACCCGACGGGGGAGGAAAGGGATGGACCCGCTGACCACACCCCATCCCCCTTGCACCAAAGGTCAAGGAGATCACGTTTCTGAAAAACACGGTGATGGAGTGTGACGCGTGCGGTGAGCGCAGCTGGGGCGGCAGAGACTGGGCGGCGGGGGAGTGAGAAGAGATGGGGAGACAGAGACAGAGAGCGAAGGACAGACCGGGAGGAAAAGAGACAGAGAAGATGGAGGCTGACAGAGATGGAGAGATTGGATGAGGGATGGAGAGAGAGAAACAGGAAGGGGAGACAGAGACTATGGGAAGGGGAGACCCCAAAAGTGCCAGAAACCTTGCGAGAGATGCTGGGAGGTGGAGAGTCGCGGAGGGAGAAGCAAAAAACGGCCGAGCGCAGAGATCCAGATACTGGAGAAACCTGGAGGGCAGAGCGCTCAGTACGAGGCGGGGTCGCAGAACAGCCAGGATCTCACCACGCCCTCAGGGGCCATTCCCCCCCAGGCTCCACCCCTGGGCGTGACCCTAACCATTCCCGCCCCACCCCCGCAGGGATGCAACCCGCGCGCACCCCCAGACTGAGCGTGAGGCCCCTAAGCCAGTGCGCGCCCGGCTTCTGCTTCCCCGGCGTGGCTTGTACCGAGACAGCAAGCGGCCCGCGCTGCGGACCCTGCCCCGCAGGCTTCAGCGGCAACGGCTCGCACTGCGCCGATGTCAACGAGGTGCGTCCGTCACCACCGCCCAGACGATCCCCCAATGCGTGACCCCACAGCTCCCCACCGCCCCGACGAACTCCTCATCCGCTGGGGGTGCTCTCCCGGAGAGCCCCCTCATCTCCAGGGGCGCAGGTCCAGACGACCTCCCCACCGCCGGGGGACACCCACCACTACCACCCCCCTCTCCACCTGGGACGCCCATCCCGACGACTTCCTCCGTAGCCGGTGACGTCCGCCTCAACGACCCCCCCTCACCGCCGGGAACCGCCGACCCCAGCCACCCTTCCACCACCGGGGGGCTCCCGCCCCGACAGCCTCCTCACCGCCGGGCACGCACGCCCCGACGACCACTTCCCGCCTCCTCTGGGGACGCCCGCCCTCAAAATGTCTTCCCCCACCCATGAGCACCCAGCCCACCGGGTCCCAGGAGCAGATCCCCTCAGGCACGCTCTGTTCCCCGCCTGGTCTTGCCCCTTCCCACATCAAGGCAAAGCCGTGTGTGACCCCTGGGACAGTGGCCTCTGCCCCACATCGCACTCCCCGCCCCCCAAGAGCTAGCTGACGGCCCTTGAACTTTACAAGTACAAGCCCAATAAGCCCTGAGAAGCCTCTCTCGGGGAGGCCCAGCTATACGTCCGTCCTCTGACCCTCCGGGGCTCTTCTTCCCCCAGTGCAACGCCCATCCCTGCTTCCCCCGCGTCCGCTGCATCAACACCAGTCCGGGCTTCCGCTGCGAGGCTTGCCCGCCGGGGTACAGCGGCCCCACCCACGAGGGCGTGGGGCTGGCCTTCGCCAAGGCCAATAAGCAGGTGAGGGCCGTGGGGGGTTGGGGTGGGGAGCCAGGAGGAGCATGTTGGGGTGGGGGGCATTTTGTTGAGTAAACTCGACCTCCAGCCTCGCAGCCTTTTCCGGCCTCGCTCCAGCGGGAGGGCATAGGGACCGGAGTCTGGGGAACAGAGGAAGTTAAGGGTCCACGTCAGGGATGGTCGGGCTTGGAGGCAAGATGTAGGGGAGAGGTAGGATTCAGAGGAGACGTGAACCGGGTGGGAGGTCTGGGGGTATCTGCGTAGGATCAGTGACCTCTGCCCTCCCTCCCACCCAGGTTTGCACGGACATTAACGAGTGTGAGACCGGGCAGCATAACTGCGTCCCCAACTCCGTATGCGTCAATACCCTGGTAAGGCCTGGGAGGAGAGGGGAAGGACTGAGAGATGGAGGATGGGACGCGAAGTGTCAGGCGTGCGGGGGGCGGGGGGGCTGACCTCCTGTGGCCCGGGTTCAGGGCTCCTTCCAGTGCGGCCCGTGCCAGCCCGGCTTCGTGGGAGACCAGGCATCAGGCTGTCGTCGGCGCGCACAGCGCTTCTGCCCCGACGGCACGCCCAGCCCGTGCCACGAGAAGGCCGACTGCGTCCTGGAGCGTGATGGGTCGCGATCCTGCGTGGTGAGTGCGAGCGGGCCAAGGAGGGGCGTACGATGAGGGTCCGGGTGTGGGGCCACGCCGGAGCACCCACTCACTCCCCCACCCGCAGTGCGGTGTCGGCTGGGCTGGCAACGGGGTCTTCTGCGGCAGCGACACAGATTTGGACGGCTTTCCCGACGAGAAGCTGCGCTGCTCAGAGCGCCAGTGCCGAAAGGTGGGCGTGGTCTGAAGGGCGAGGCCTGGTATGAGGGTGGGCGGGGCTCCCCGGCAGCGCCCCTCATGCCCGCCGCGCCCACCCCTAGGACAACTGCGTGACGGTGCCCAACTCAGGGCAGGAGGACGTGGATCGCGACGGCATCGGAGACGCCTGCGACCCGGATGCCGACGGGGACGGCGTCCTCAACGAGAAGGTGGGGCAAAAGCGGGGGCCTAGGTGAGACTAGATGGGGGCTTGGCTCGAGTGAGGGGTGTGGCCTTAGAGGCTGATCTCACGGGTCCCAGAGGGATAGGGGGTTCCCTGCAGAGGAGGCGGGGCCTCGGAGACGGACAGTCGGGGGAGTGACATTTGCCTTTCTAGGCCTGACTATTCCCAACCGGCCCTGACCTCTAGGACAACTGCCCGCTGGTGCGGAACCCAGACCAGCGCAATGCGGACGGCGACAAGTGGGGCGATGCATGCGACAACTGCCAGTCCCAGAAGAACGACGATCAGAAGGACACAGATAACGACGGCCGAGGCGACGCCTGCGACGACGACATAGACGGCGACCGTGAGCTCTGTGGCAGGGGGGAGAGGAGAGGGAAGGGCTGGCACCAAGGGGCGGGGCTTGGCTGGGCGGGGCTCGGCCTCCTTTGGAAGCCGGAGGGGGTGTGCTCGCCTAGGGCTCCAGGGACCGTGGACCATGCTCCGGCGGGCAGCAAAATGCAAGCTGGGATATGATGCCGAGGAGAAAAGGAAGGAACTTTTGGAGGAGGGGAAGGTGGTCCCTGTGTTAGATGCTGCAGGGAGGAAATAAGAGGACAGAGACGTGAGCCTGGGGTTTAGGGCTGAGGAGGTACCATTTTTACATCTGGGCAGAGACTCGAGGTGGTACATTCACAGAGCTAGTCCCCTCACCGCCATCCATTCATTTAGTCTCTAGGAGGCTGGTGACTGGGCATGAATACTTGGTTTAACTTTGTTGTTATTGGGAGCCAAAGATGGGGTGGGACTCTGTCCCAAGCTAGCCCCAGGGCTGCACCTTCCCTGCTGAAGTCAGCCTGGCCCCGTCCTAATCTTGGGATCCTGTTCTGTCCTTCTGCTTCCCGCAGGGATCCGCAACGCAGTGGACAATTGCCCCAGGGTGCCCAACTCAGACCAGAAGGACAGTGATGGCGATGGTGTAGGGGATGCCTGTGACAACTGTCCTCAGAAGAGCAACGCAGACCAGGTGAGGGCAGGCCAGACCCCAGCTGGGTCAGATCCCTGGGGTAAGCACCAGGCTGATTGACAAGACTCCAGCCCAGTCCCAGCAGCCTGGGGGGGTGGGGTGGTGTTCCTCCACGTGAGGAAGGACCTTGGCTCTGGAACTGGGGGTGGGCGGGAGGCTTCTGAATTCTTCTGCCCTGATTAAGGACATCTACAACCTTCCCCCGCCCACAGAGGGATGTGGACCACGACTTTGTGGGAGATGCTTGTGACAGCGACCAAGACCAGTAAGGAGGACATCTGGGGCTGAGGTGGGCACCCAGGGTGGGCAGCCCTTGATCCAGCTTTCTGGGGTCTCATTGTCTCTGCCCCACCCACCCACTCTAGGGATGGGGATGGGCACCAGGACTCGCGGGACAACTGCCCCACAGTGCCCAACAGCGCCCAGCAGGACTCAGACCACGATGGCCAGGGTGACGCCTGCGACGACGATGATGACAACGATGGGGTCCCCGACAGTCGGGACAACTGCCGCCTGGTGCCGAACCCGGGCCAGGAAGACGTGGACCGTAAGGCAGGGTGCAGGGCCTGTGGTGGGGATGGGGCTAGTGTGGAGCCACTAGGGTGAGATTTGGGGTGGGCATGGTGGGGCCAGTGGCACGTGTGAGCAGAGCTGAGACATGGTGTGGGCAGGGCCGGTAGCCTGTGTGGGCGTGGCCAGGCCTGGGGCGGGGCCTGGAGCTGATTCTACTACGGTGGGGGGGCCTCCCATCTCCTCTCAGGGGACGGCGTGGGCGACGCGTGCCAGGGAGACTTTGATGCAGACAAGGTGGTGGACAAGATCGATGTGTGTCCGGAGAACGCTGAGGTCACCCTCACCGACTTCCGGGCCTTCCAGACGGTCGTGCTGGACCCCGAGGGCGACGCGCAGATAGACCCTAACTGGGTGGTACTCAACCAGGTGCGGGCGGGGCCCAGGCGGGAGGTGGGGGGAGCCCAGGACCGCCACAGCGGGTCCTAAGCTAGGGGCGGGGAGCCGAGGCCCACACGGCTGGCCTGAGGCCCTTCTTCCTTTGAACCCCACCAGGGGATGGAGATCGTGCAGACGATGAACAGCGACCCTGGCCTGGGTGTGGGTGAGACATGGGGAGGGGCCAGGCCGTGCAGGGGGCGGGGCTAGAGGAGAGGTGGGACGGGGCGGGCCTGGACTCAGGAAAGGCGGGGCCAGGTTGGGTGGTCTGGGCTCAGGGGTCGGGCGTTCTGGACTCTGGAGGGGCGGGGCCAGGGGGCGGTTCTGGGCCCCGGTGCTGCAGGGGCTAGCGTCCCTTCCTCTCCCCAGGTTACACAGCCTTCAATGGCGTGGACTTCGAAGGCACGTTCCACGTGAACACGGTCACGGATGACGACTACGCGGGTTTCATCTTTGGCTACCAGGACAGCTCCAGCTTCTATGTGGTCATGTGGAAGCAGATGGAGCAGACATACTGGCAGGCAAACCCCTTCCGTGCAGTGGCGGAGCCTGGCATCCAGCTCAAGGTGCTGGGCCCTACCTGAACTCTTGGTCTCAGTGCCAACTCGGAGGCCCCAAACTCTCCCACAGATCCCCAAAGCCTTACAGCCCCCGGCCTCATTCTATGGACCTAGAAGTCTTTCTACCTAGTTCCTCCCACAGGCCCTCAAACACTCCCCCGGGATCCCCCAATCTCTCTGTAAGCCCCCAAACCCTCTCACAGAGCCCCAAACTTTCCCTCAGGTTCCAAATCCTCCTGCAGGCCCCATAGACCCCAGTATTTCACTGAAACCCTAGAATTCCCCAAGTCCTCTAGACTCAAGTTTATCCCACAAACCACTGCTGCCCCTACAGCCTGACTGCAAAGCTCCTCGTGGCCCCCAAGGCTTTCTCATGGGTCTCCCATCCAGGTATACTGGGGCCCCCCACCACTCCTCTATGACTCACAGCTCCTTGCCTGTCTGGGGGCTCTGGTGGCCTGTGTGGTCTCTGACCCCCGCTCCCCTGTTCTCCGGCGTGGCAGGCCGTGAAGTCCTCCACAGGCCCTGGGGAGCAGCTTCGGAATGCACTGTGGCACACGGGGGACACAGAGTCACAGGTGCGGCTGCTGTGGAAGGATCCCCGCAATGTGGGCTGGAAGGACAAGACATCCTACCGCTGGTTCCTGCAGCACCGGCCCCAAGTGGGCTACATCAGGTGGGAACCCACCCTCTGCCAGGGGGCCCGGAGTCCCTGCTCTATCCTGGCTCTTGAGGGAAGGAGGGGGGTGCTTCAGGGGGCCTCGGTCCCCTTATCTGTAAAATGGGAATAATATAGGCAGTTAGAAATAACTGTCTGGCCCTAGGGCATGATACCCCTCCCAGGACAGGGGGAGGGGCCAGGCCGTCCAGGGAGCTGCTCAGGGGGCAGGGCCAGAGGAGAGGTGAGACATGGGGGAGCCTGGACTCAGAAAAGGCAGGGCCAGTTTGGGTGGTCTGGGCTCAAGGGTCCGGTGGTTCTGGACTCTGCACACAGCAGTAGGGGGGTCTCACTCACTCCTGGTTTCTCAATCCCCACTCTACGCTGCCAGGAAGACCAGGCACTACGCTTAGCACCTACTGTGTGCAGGGCCCTAGATGTCCATCCTCTCACACAGGGAAACTGAGGCTCAGGTCAGGAGCCCCCTCTGCCCTGAGCATGGCCCAGGCAGGGAGACATACGGCCCCCTCTTCTAGAGAGGAGGGGGCCTAGCTCATGGGGCAGGATGCCGATGCTCTGAGAAGGGAGGAGGCACCTGGCCCAGGGCCCCGAATCACAGTCCGTTCCTTCTCCGCAGAGTGAGGTTCTACGAGGGCCCGGAGCTGGTTGCGGACAGCAATGTGGTCCTGGACACGACCATGCGGGGAGGCCGCTTGGGAGTCTTCTGCTTCTCCCAGGAGAACATCATCTGGGCCAACCTGCGCTACCGCTGCAATGGTAAGAGGACCCTGTTGGGGAAGGTGGGGAGTCCATACCGCCCAGCCTCACCCCCCCTCACCTGCTCACCCTCTCCCCACAGACACCATCCCTGAGGACTACGAGGTCCAGAGGCTGCTGCAGGCCTAGGGACACAGGTGAGGACCCGCCACTGGATGACGGCCACCCTCACGGCTGCCCTCACTGTGGGAGGCCATCAGCACCCGGCCCCAAGAGGCAGCTGGCCTGGTGGGGAGGGAGAGGGGCTCAAAGAGGACAAAATAAAGTGTGTGTGTGGCGGAGCAAGCCGGCTGTGGTCTCTGCTGCGGGGAGATGGAAGGGTCGAGCCTCTGAGGAGAGGCCAGGGACCCCAAACTCAGGCCTTGGGAGAGTTGGGGGCCTGCCACTCTCTCCCCCCGTGACTGGCTGGGGCCCTAGAAGCCTGACTAGGAGTGTCCGGCCCTGCTGCATCCCACTCACTCTCCTGGGGCGTCTGCCCCAGGATCCTGGGGTGTGTGTGTGAGGGGCTCATGCCTGCGTGTCCGTGTGTCTGTGTCTGTGTGTGTGGCCCCTGTGTGGCTCCTGCCTGGTGCACCTGCAACACCCACAGTTCATCCTCCAGAGGGGAGAAGAGGGCAGGAAAAAAGGGGAGGAGGCAGAGATGAAAACATTGTATTTTTATTACGTTTCATTACAAAGGATGCAAAGGTACACAGACGATAGCGTCCACGCCAGAGAGGATGGGCAGGGGCCGGCCGAGTGCGCCCTGAGCGCCCGCCCCCGCCCGCCATGGGCACCCACGCGTGCGGCCCACGGGACATCTACAGCACAATGTACATGCTGGGGGTGGGGGCAGAGCCAGCCTGGGGGAAAGAGGGACATGAGTGGGACAGGGCTTGGACTGGCAGGTTTGCATATATCAGTGCCCAGTCCCTGGAGGGGCAGGGGCAGTTTCCAACGGAGGGCATGGCGGGGTCAGTGGACCTTGACTGCCAAAGCCCTCCCTTCCGGAGTGTGGTAGCAAATGCCACAGCTGTGTCCCCTTGTCCCCGGTTGGGAGGAGGTCAGAAATGACAGGCTGGGCATCGATTACCCCCAAATTCCACAACCCTGCAAGATGGGGGCAACCCAAGTGTCACTGGCTCCTCGGGACAGGGTGTTGGGCACTGGCCAGGAGGGCAGAAGGCAGAGGGAGCTGTCTGGAACCAGTCCCTGATGTCCAGCCCCTGCCTGGGGTGAGCCTGGAGCCCTGAGACCCGTGGGCCTGAGCTAATGACGAGAGGGAACTGAGGCCCGGGTCACAAGGGTCTTGTCTGCCCCCCGGCGCCTTCAGGAGTACCCCAGCGCCTAGGCCTGGGGGTGCAGGTCACCCCACCTCCATTGGGGTAGAACTCTTATCTGTGGCCAGCCACCTGTGGCACACCAACGGTTAGGAGAGGTGCCTGAGCCCCACGCAGCCAGGACCCCCAAAAGCCGAGGAAGCCAAAAAGAGTTGGTTCAGGCCAAGCTGGCCGGGCAGGGCCTGACAAAGGAATGTCCCAAGGACCCCTGTCATAGAATGCGAGACCCCCAGGGGATGGGGGCCCAGGGTCCACAGAGAACTCGGGCAGAAACAGACCTGTCTGCCCACTCACCCCAGGCAGGCCTCCCAGGGTAGGCGAGGTGCCAAAACCTCCCCCAGCTCTTCAGGTCACGTGGGGGGGGGGCGTGGAGCTCAGGTGGCCACAGCTCCCTCACCTGAAGCGTCACCTGCAGGGTGGTAGGCCAGGCCCAAGAGCAGCAGGGTACCCTTGACCTTGCACCCCTGTGCCCCAACACTACGCCAAGGGCACCCTGAGGACTCTGACTACAGCTCCCTCAGAACCCAGTGAGGGTGATGGGTGCGGCTACTGCTGTGTCAGGGCTGGGGGTGGGGGTCTCCTGACCCCACCAGGCCTCACCACACCCAGCCTGCACCCTGGGGTGGGGATGCCTTCTTTGGAAATGCAGAAGACTCAGAATCCAGTTGGGGGCAGGAGTTCGGCAGCAAGTTTGGTTATGAACTAGCTCAGGGTGGGCTGAGATGTGGAGGTCTGGGGAGGGGTGTACCATCCCAGGCCTTCTCAGCTGCCTGGAGGCCTCCAGGTCAACAAAGTTTTCTCTAGGAGAAGGTGATCATGGGGGCTCATTAGGCCCAGGAGGCTGGACAGAGGGGGGTCACCCCTGCTGCTTGAGTCCCACCCAGCACCTCCATGGGCCTCGTACCTACTCCCGTCCCCTGTGACCAGGCCGCGGCCAGCACCCGGCATGCACGCAGCCCCCAAACTGGACACCCACCCCAGCAGGATGGATGGACGACACGGGACGTCTCGCCCTCCACGCAGGAGTCTCACAGCATCTGATGGACGGACAGATGGACAGCTGTCCTTGCCCGCGCCACTGTGACACACAGGCCTCACGACGGGCCCACTTGGCTGGCCGCCCTCCTGGAAGGTCGGCCGCCTGAAGAAGTCAGGTCAAACACACCTACGACGTCAGAACCCTCCTGCCCAGCCCTCAACACCCACAAGGAGATAACAGCACACAGGCCGCAAAGGCTGGCCAAGCACTCCCAGTGAATGGAGGTGTTGCTGGGGAAAGGGCTGCAAACACACACACCTGCCCTTGCCTTCCAGCCTCGCAGGCCTGGTCCCAGGGAACTCCGTGGACCACACTGGGGTTGGGGGCTGGACCAAACGCAATTAGGGTCCCTTCTGCTGTGTACTTGTCCCCACAGGGAAGCCTGACTGGTTTTTGATACCGCTGGCCGTGGGCCTCCAAATTTTGCTGAAGGGTCGACCTGCCCCCTGAGCTTTCCACTGAGGGTCTCAGGGCCCCCTGCCCCAGGGGACTGGCGCCTACCCTTCTTGCCCGGAAGAGCGCTGGGGGGAAGCAAGGCGTGCAAGGGAAGCGGGGGGGGGGGGGCTGCAGGGTACCCCAAACAGTGCTGCCTGTCTTCCCTCTGCTAAGGGCACGGTGCGGGGGGAGGTCCTCACGGGTACCTGTGACAGGGATGTGACCCCGATGAGACGACTCCTTCCCCAAGTCAACCCTGGGCACTGCAGGGGGTAATGCTGACAGGCGGAGGGTGGGGACCAGGGGCATGAACTCTCTTCTCTGGGGGACACAGAGACAGGCTGACCCCAGGTCTCATCCTCGGTCCATGGAGCCTCACGGGGGAACAAATTTACCACCCTGGGGGCTCAGAGGACAGAGGGTAAACTGAGGCAGGTGGGGACACGCTGGTTGGCTCACGCTCCCGGAGGAAAGGTTTGCACAGCTGAGGGGGGCTCGGCCACAGCGAGCGGGTCTATATACACGACGCAGGGGCTCCAGCTCACCCCTCACGGCGCAGCTCGTCTGAAATCACAGTATTTTCACGTCACAAGTCAAAGGGCTGATTCCCTTAAGCTGTCCTGTTTCTAAAAGTCTTGGCTACTCATATTCAATATTTAGTAGAGAAATGATATTTAAGAAAAAACCCCAAATCCCCTGTTGTAGACCCCCAGAGGCCTGCCCAGGCCCAGGAGGGGGCAGTGAACCCTTTGAGGACGCCTGGCCTCTGGCTCCTGGCTGGATCCCCTCCCTGGGAAAGCTCTGCACCTACGCCCCTCATGGGCTGAGGCTGCCGTGTTAATACAGTGTCACCTGTGCTCCTGGCCTAGGGATGCCAGAAACAGGCCATGGGGCTGGACAGTCCCTCCTTCCCTGCCCATCTGCACCAAGAACCCACTGCTGGGCAGATGGGAAATGTGGGCTGGCGGGTCTCCCTCACGGGGTCCCCAACTCCTTGTTTGCAAATTGCATCCAGGAAGGTTGCTTGTAATTTTATTAAGGCCATTTTTTAAAAAAAGTTCTACATACAAGTCTAATGGTAATCAAACCCTTCTATGTACATACATGTAGTTTTTCTTTAAAAAAAGAAAGAGTCCTCACTCTTTGCCCCCAGCCCTGGAAAGAAGACGGGCCCTTGACCTGGATGGACTGACACTAAACCTAACTCCAGTCCAGACAACAGCGGCGGAGGCCAAGTGACCGAGGACAGGGGGCTTCCCGTCTGTGGGGTCACGCGGCCACTTGGCCACATGCTAAGAGCCCGGCCAGGGAACAAGAGAGAGGGATGGTCGCTAGGATCAAATCTGGCTCCCACAGATAGAGGCGGGCGCTCCCAAGACCCCGACGGAGGCGGAAACGCACCAGGCAGGAGGTGCCAGCCCTGCTGGCAGGCGGAGGAGCGAGTAAGAACTCGAGATGCGATGTCGGAGGGAATGAAACGGACGTTCCTATTCCAAAGCAACTGACAGAACACAAAGCCAGCCCTGTCGCCCCCTCGCAGGGCCTGCAGGGCAGACGGATGGCCTCTGGTGCGCCAGTGAGCCCCGATGGATGGTCACCTGGGCCTCCTGAGGCACTCTGAGAAGCACCTGGAAACCAGCCGCTAAAATGCACACTGCTCTTTGCCTCCAAATCCAGCCCTGCCAGGAAGGGCTACGAAAGAGATGGCGGGATGGTGGGAGGGGATGAATGTCGGCTGGACCTCGGGATGGGGGTGCTGAGGACAGGCTCGTCTCCGGGGCACCTCAGAACAGAGGGGCCGCGGCTGCTGCCGCCAGCCACGGGGTCTAGGACAGGCCTGCCCTGAGGACTGGCTGGCACCTTTGGGAAGGCCGGGCAGAGCTGGGTCTTCACGAGACCCCTGATGGAAGCTGGGGCTCCTTCCCAGAAATCCGTTAGGGATCAGAGCAGAGGCCCCTCTGGCCGCTGCTGCCAGCTTCTGCCAGAGTGCCCACCCAGGCCAGCGAGCCCAGCCCAACCTCATGTCCTTCTGTTTTGGGATAACGGAGCAAAAGTAAAAAGGCCAGAGATGCAGCTCAGACCCGGGCAGGCAGCAGACCGCTTCCAGTTAGCTTACAAATATTATAACGTTGGATTTCTAGAATAAAAACATGCTCTCAGGCAAGTGTTGGCTTGAAGGAGTCAGTTGTTCATCTACAACCAAAATGTAAATACAAACCGAAAGAAACAAACCAAAAAAATGCCCCGGCCGCCTCCACCCGCCCCCCCGGCCATTCTTTAAATAATACTAACAGTGACCACGGTACAGAGAAAGAAAGAGGAAACAAGTCGCAAAACCCCCTAGAAATGATCCCCGCCTCCACGTGCATCCCCGACAGGCCTGGGTGGGGATTTCGCAGCAAAGGTGGCCCCCGAGGGGCCCAGCTGGGGGTGGCGAGGCGGGGGCGTGGGCTTCCCTACTGGGCCCCGGGGGGGGGATGCAGCTGCTTCGCATGCTCCGTTCACATGTTCACATCCCACCTCCGTGGGATGGAGTCTAGTGTTCTGCGTGTGCTCAGAAATATAAAAGACAGCAGTCCAAATAGTGTTTATTTCCGCTTCATGTCCGCCCACCCCCCGCCCCCGGCGCCTTCTCCTTTTGGCGGGGTGGGGCTGGCTCGCTACCTAACCAAGGACTGGGGGCGCGGGCGGGTGGGGGGACCGGGGACAAAGGAAGGCAGTGAGAGCTGGACAACAGTCGCAAGATGCACCTCATCCCACCACCGTCACAGAGCACGGCGCCCCCCGAGGCCGGCGGCCCTGCCCAGCACGCTTTCCGCATCTTACATGGGGACGAGAGAGCAGGGAGGGAGGGTCCGCGGGGGCGACGACACGCGGCCTCACGCGGGAGGTGGACAATCGGGGCGGGCGGGCGGGTGGGCTGGGGCGCTTGGCGGCATTGCAAGCTCAGAATCACAAGCTCGGCCGTTTGCGAGGGACGGAGCGCCACCGTCCCCAGGCTTGGGGAGACGCCGTGGGGACCACTGACCGGTGGGGTGACGGAGCCGGGGGCTGGGCGGCCGTGTGCCGGGCGTGCGGCTCACAGACGGTCCATCCGGAAGGTGTCCTCGGTGGCCGGGTCGGCCAGGACCATGTCTGGGTCATTGAGCATGTGCAGTCCGTCCAGGGTCAGGGGGTCAATCTTGAGTTCGTCCAAGGGGAACTGGTTGTCAGAATCGAAGCTGACGTCACCGACCCCGGCCAGCGTGCTGGTCAGTTCTTTAGAGAGGCTGGGAGGGGACTCTCCTGTCACTGGGGGTGGGGGGTACACACAAAAGGCTCAGCTTGGCCCTGACTCCCCGCACCCCGACTCTGCGCCTCCATGGCTCCCATCGACGCTCAGGCCATACCAGGGAGTTCACCTGAGCAGTGTGTTCCCCAAAGGACATTTGCGATGTCTGGGGACATTTTTAGTTGTCACGACTGGAGGGAATGCTACTGGTATCAGGTGGGTGGAGGCCAGGGATGCGGCTCAACACCCCATAGCACACGGGACGGTCCCAACCCAGATGTCGGGGTACCAGGGCCGGAAAGCCCTGGGATGAGGGCTGCGACACAGACTTCAGTGTGACCTGGAGGGCGCAGGGGCCTCTCAGGCTCTGCCAGGTTCTGCCAGGCAGTCTGCTCCGTGTGCATGTGGGTTGGGGGGAAGCCCGGGTTTCCCTGCAGAGACCCAGGTTCACACCTGGGCTCCTTCCTCTACTTGTGGTGAGACCCTGAGCCTCAGTTTCCCAATCTGGGAAACAGATATGAAAGTTTCGTTCCTTCTGGGCTGTTGGACAATCACAGAGGCCTGATTCTTCTCACACAACTTCCAAGGCCAAGGCTTCTACACCCAGAGCATCTCCTGCAGACCCTTGGGGCGGGGAGGAGGCATTGGGTCTGCACTCCGGCTGTGGGGAGCTCTGGGCAGGAACCCCTTCCATCCTAGAGATGTCAGTGGGGACTGCTGAGAGGGCCTCACCCTCAATTCCCCGACAGCCCTGGCTTATGAGGAAACCGCCTCCGTCTTTGATAAAACCTAGAACCTTCAGGGGCATGACGAGGGGTGAGGGTGGGGGACTGCAGCGTCTGAGCTCTGCTGGGAGAAGACTCACTCAACATGCGCGTGCGCAAGCCTGGGTGCCTGGGCACTGTGCTCAGGCCGCTCAGGGAGGCCCGACGCAGCATGCGCGAGCTCTTACGTGTCTGTCAGCTGCACGGGACAAGCCCCAGCAGGCAGGGCCCACCCCACAGTCACATGCATCCCCGGCATGTTCAGCTACTGGGGTTCAGGGGACTGGGCAGGAGGTGAAGGGCTAGGTGAGTGACCGGTTTCATCCTGTTCTCACTCTTCAGCCTGGGACACCGGACACCTGGTCCAGGGTCCAGTGTGCGTCCCCCCAGCCTGTGTCCTGTAAGCCCAGCAGTGAGCCGAGGTCAGTGGGTTCTGGCCTCCTTGGGCAGGGACACCTCAGCCCCGTCGCGCCTCACCACGCAGGGCAGGGACTCCATCTCCCCCGGCCTCTCACCTGTGAGGATGATATTGGGGATGCTGCCGTGGCTGGGGAAGCTGAGCTGCTGTGTGTCCGGCAGGCTCCCGTGGCTGCCCGTGAGGCCCATCATGGCCGCCTGTGAGTAGTTGAGTGTCGAGCCCGGGCTGTACAGGCTGCTGGAGCTGATGGCATTCTCTATCATGTTGAACTGCTCCAGCTGGGACAGGAAGCATACAGGTGTGAGGCCAGCCCCCCCGAGCTGGCCACCCTGGGGCCCCGGCCGTGGTTGGCTGGCCGGCCTGCCTGCGACCGCCGGCACCTCCTCCCCTACAGGACGGCCAGCACCCGTGCCAAGGTACACTTGGGGCTGCCAAGCATGAGTCCCTCTGCCTTGGGGTCTCCCCGTCTCCGAACCTGCCTGGGCCTGCCGGCTCATGGCCCCCTCAGAGCTTGCTGGATGGATGGATGGATGGCTGGATAAATGAGTGAGTGAACAGCTCCAGGCTGCAGCCAACCCTTCCCGTGCCCACACGCCCCCAATCCCGGCCTTCACGCAAAGCCACTGCAACCTCCCGCAAACCCACGTGCACGGCCCACACCGAGGCACCGCTGTAACAGCCACTGCCTGTCCCTACCAGCGTTCACCGCCCACCCTTCCTCCCCGCTCCGCTGGCGGCCTCGTTCTGCGGGCAGGGTGCAAACGCCAGGAGAGGCCAAGCCAAGCCACCCCCTCCAGGGCCTGGGCCTCTGCAGTCTGGAGACTGGAGAGGCTGAGAAGCTCACGCAGAGGAGTGGGCGGGGTCTGGCGAGCGTCTGCGGTGGGCGCCTGCTCACCTGGTGGGACAGAGCATTGGCCTGCCTGGCCGCCATCTGCTGCTCATAGTATGAGTCCCCAAACACGCCGCCCAGGGTGGAAGAGTGCTGCAGACAGAAGAGAGGCCCACTGTCGTCAGGGTTCCTAAAACCAGGCAGGGGGTGAGGCTGCTATGGGGTTGGGGGGGTGGTTCTCCCACGGGCTGGCTGCACCCATACCCTTCTCCCAGGACCTCACCACCGGCCTGGGCTGGGAGAGGAGGGAGGCCTCTGGAACTTCCTGGAAGGTGCTCAGGACGGGAGAGGCTGATGACATCTATCTCAGGGCTCCTGGGAGAGCCCACACCCGCTGGGGTGGAGGGGTGCACCCCTACTCTCAGGATGATTGCTCCTTTCCACCACCTGCTCCTGGGGAGGGGGCCGCTGCCGCCCAACTTCTCCCAAAGTGCCATCCCATCTCCTCTCCTTAAGCTCAGGTGTGGGTGAACCCGCTGTCGTCAGATGGAAGACGAGGGGCCACAGGGACCGGAAACCCCACCTGACAGGCCCCAGAGGAAAGTGTGTGAGTGGGGCAAGGCGGGAGATACTCGGTGTTCAGGGGGGGATGCGTACCTTGTCAGACATGGGAGACGCGGGACAGGCAGCAGGCCACACACACGTGGGCAGGAAGGGTGCACAGAGTGAGCACAGGACAGGTACACGGAAAGCCCCTGCCCACCTGTCCAGCCGCGGCTGCCTGCCTGCCCGCGAGGCCCTGGGGCCTGGGGGATGGCAGGCAGTCCCACTCCTGTTTGCCCAATGCCAGCTGGGGCAGAGGGATGGGGGCTGCCCCTGGGAGAGGAGCAGGGGGCTGGGGATCCTCTGAGGCAGTGGAGATGCCAAGAATAGGACTGTGGAGCTCCCGCCCATTCTTGAGGTGCTGCCAGGGAGATGGCAGGACAGAGTCTGGCGGGATGTGGAAGGGAGGAAAGGGATGGCCGTGTGTGTCGCCAAGTCACACCGGAGGCAACAGACCTGGGGAAACAGATGCCCCGCCCAGGGCCCTCGGCGTCCCCGAGGCTGGGAACTCTGGCCTGTTTCCTCCTCTGTAGAACAGGGTGGCCCTGCAGAAGTCGCTCCCCTGCGGCCGTTTCCAGGTCAGAGGCTTCATGGACCACAGGCCCTGGACCTCCCCGCTTTGAGCTCTCTATTCTAGAAAGGCCCCCGCGTTCTCTGACAGCTGCCAAAGCTTGACTCTCAGGCCTCCATCCCAGAGGGGAGTTGGCCACAATGCCCCCAGCCGCTCCGGGTGTTCAGTGGACTGACCGCAGAAAGGGACAGCCGCTCCGGCTGGTGCGGTGGCTCCTGGGAATGCACATTCCAATCAAACACCAGGAAAGAGTTAAAAATGCGAAAGGAGTAAGAAGCCAAAAAGACAACGTGGCAAAAAGGCCACACCTGCCCTAAAAATCGCCAGCTTCAGGTTTGGAGAAGGGGGCTGTGAGGTTGCTGGGTTTACCTGCGAAGGGGGCAGATGATGGCCGTGGCTGAGGCCGGGGGCAGGCTGTTCTGGGGCAGCTGACCCTGTCCCCATGGCCTTGACCCCAGAGAGGCCCGGCACACACAGGAGACCCCAGATGTGGTTTCTCTTGTGAAGCTACCACGAGGGTTTGCCAGAAAGGTCTGCCCAGAATGGAAGGGCTGGGGCCGGAGGGGGCAGCACAAAGGAGCCAATTCTAGCTGCCTAAGGTTCAGGGTGCAGCCGGACACAAGCGACATCCGCTTGGGGGCAAGTGGGGCAAGGCGGCTGCCTCGTGCATCCAGGGGAGATGCTGGCTGGGCCGGAGAGGCGTGGGGTGACCCAGGCCCATGGGGCTGATGAATATGTCCCCAGAGATCCAGCTGCAGTGGGAAACCATGGTTTGCCCCCAAGCAAGCCCCTGGTTGGGGCCAGACAGCCTGCCGGCCCCATCCTCACATCTGAGTGAGCAGCCTGCCTCCCTGGCCAGTGCCCAGTTGACGGACGGACAAACCAACACAGAGACACGGGCTTGATGAGACAGCGACATGCTTTCCGCTCAGAATGGCCCACTTTGGTGCAAGAGAACCTCTCCTGAGAGCGATCTGCTCCACGCTTAAATTCCTGTCCTGCCTCACGTACACCAGCCCCAGGCAGGGCTGCCCACCTCGGGCAGGCGCCCCCTATCGCTTTCCCTGCCTGGACCAACTTCTCCCACTCCCGCGTCCCCTCGGCACCACGTGACGAGACCAGCCGCGAGAGCTCAGAGCCGACAGGGATGGACGGAGAGTATGCACACACCAGGCTGACCCCCCGCCGGCCCCGAGCTCACTGCACCTTCCCTGCCTTCTGCGGAGTGGGGGGCTGCATGCCAACAGTCCCAGCGGGACCCCTGGCTGCCGTGGGTGGTGGAGGGAGCGCCCTGGGAGAGCCCCTCCTGTATCAGTGAGCCATGAGAACAGCCTCAGGTCCCCTGAGGGCTAGGTCTACTGTCCTGACACACAGGGCCTGGCTCGGGGTGCGCTGCTGCGAGCCTGGGAGATGGACAGCGGGGCATGTCGCCGGGGACAAGGGAGCCCACGTCCTGCCTGGAGGAACAGCTCCTCCCCCTGCTCTTCCCGGGAAGTAAGGCCCTATCTTCCCCTAGCTGAGAGGGAGACTTCAGGGTCTTGGGCACTGCTGTAGCTCCTGAGGTTTCTCAGCCTGGGGATGGGGTGGTGGGGTCCTGGGGAGGCTCTGCTGCTACAGCAAGAAGTCTGGGGCCTGGATGTCAGTTTTGCAGGAACCCCTTCTCCCCTGATGGAAGGTTCCAGACAGAATGCACCCATGGATGGAGCAGAGCCAAGAGGGATTCTGAGGAACCTGGAAGGGGTGTGTGTGTGTGTCTGTGTCAGAGATCGGGGTCCTGTGGTGCCTGGTATGGAGAGAAAACCTGAGTCTGATAGACATGATCTAGCCTTGCCTGTTGCCTGGGGCAAGCCTCAGTCTCATCTGTGGGAAGAGGACGGAGACACTGGAGGGGCTGCTTCCTGTGCTGGGAGTCTGAAGGCGAGAGACACACCATCCTAAGGGGTGGAGGGGGCTGAAGAGTCAGAGCCCCCATCACAGGCTGGCCGTCACCTCAGCTGCACCCCGACGCAGGGGGAGCACGCCTCCACCTCCAGAAGCCTGGAAGCAGGAGGCCTCAGGGCGGGCAGACATGGGTGGGGACGGGTGCACGGGCTGCTCGATGCCTGCTCTGAGCCGCACACAGGGCTCGGCATCCCAGCCATGGGGTGAAGAGCTGGGGCGAAGGCGACACCAACGTCACCAATGCGAATGGGGAGCCCGCCAACCCCACTTGGGGCTTGGCGTGGACCACAGAGGCGCCGAGGGAATGTGACAGCTCCGGGAGAGGGTGCCTTCTCCCTGGCCACTGCCCAGGGTGGCTACCCCTCACCGGTCCCCACCCCGGTGGAGTGAACAAGATGGCGTGGAGTGAACAAGATGGGGTGGAGTGAGACGGGAGGCACAGACGGCGGACAGACAGGTGGATGGGGGACACGTGGGGGGGTGCCAGCTAGGCTGGAGTGGGGGAGGCCGGGGAGGGGAGGCGGCGTCCCTTACTTGCGGGGAGCTCCCGGGGGAGAAGCCTTGATTGGAGACGGGTGAGGTGGGAGACTGGTTGGCTGGGGAGCCAGCGCTAGTACGGTACTGCTGCAGAGCCGGCGCCTGTGACGACAGACAGGTCAGGATGCTCGCGGGGCCCCAGGCCTGGCTTCCCGGGACTGGCTGTTCGCTGCTGACACCCCTGGCAGGGCCCCCATCCCTCAGGTGAGCTGAATACCCAGGGCACCTGCAGGAGGGCACCTAAGCCCGGGGCCTCAAGGGGCCCTTCCTCCAAACCCAACTCTGGGAGGGGTGGGGCATTCTGTCAGAGAGCATGGAACCCAGCCTCACAGAATCGCCCTGGGGGGCTGGGGAGGGGCGGAGGGATCAGTTCTACTCAACAGGTTTTAGAGCACTCACACGAACGCACACCACACCCACGTACGTGTGCGCACAGCCGCACACGTGTGAACACGCACACCCGCAAGGGCAGGGAAGGCCAGGGCCGGTCAGATGCCCTCGGGCTGACAGCCAAGGCCACCTGGGGCACACTGCAGGGCTCCTGGCGCCGGGTAGTCACTACCACTGGTATTGCTTGGGACAAGTCCGCCGGGTTACGCTGTCCACAGACTTCCAAAGGACGGCCACCCCCTCACTCGAATGACAAAGGGTCTTGGCTTCTTATCAGACTCCTGGGGGGGCAGGACGAGCTCGGCCAGGACCTGGATTTAGACCCTGCTCTGGTCCTAACCAGTGAGGCCCTGCTGTGTGCCTCTGGGCAAGCTGCCTGACCTCTCTGAGCTTGTTCAGTGAGACCCAGCCGGCCGGCCCAGGGCTCCTTAAGCGCTATGTCTCCTTCATTTCCTCAGCGGCCTGTTCTGAGCAGTTTGGGATGGCGGTTGAGCCCAGATGGGGCAGGGGGCTCGTGCAGGAGGGTGGGCGTGTCAGAGACATCAGCGTGGTCACTTGGCAATGACCAGCTCAGGCCTTCTTCGGGCTGGAAAGAGGAAAATGACCAGAGGGACATTCTCCTCGCTTGGGTGCATCTACAGAAACTCACAGAGGAGGCCGCTGGAACCTGAGCCCTGAGGGAGCCACCACTCCCACGGGAGGGGAGGGGCTGCCCGACAACAGCGCCCTGACCCGAGAGCCTGGCCTGGACAGCCCATGTCTCCTATGTCCCCCCAGGTCCACAGAGAGGCACCGCCATGGCAGGGTGTCATGGAACTGGGTGCCCCAGGCAGCCCCGCTGTCAGAGCCACGTCCATACCTGCTGTGTTTCTGCCCAAGGCAAGGCTGGGGTGCAGTCCCATGCAAGGGGACCCCTGAGGTCTGCCCTCTGAGGGATCAGAGCAGCCTGGAAATGTGGGTTTCTACCTGTTGGGTTACCTGCCCGCCCTGGCCAACCCAGGGGGGGCCTGTTCTTCACAGAGCACATGATGTTCTGATGACATTTATCCTGGGGCTGGCAGCCATGGGCCAAGTGAGTGGGGAGGGCTGGCTGGGCCCCAAACGTGGGTCCCTGTTCCTCTGGATGTGGCCAAAGGTGGCTGTGACCACTCCCTTCCCATCAGGGCAACCTGGGTGAAAGTCTGAACAAGCAGGAAGGTTTGGGGTGCAGGGGTCAAAACCTAGCACTTGTTACCCCAAGCCTGGCCCCAGGCAAGAGGGTCCCATTGTCTGAGCTACAGGCCCCCGGCCCAGGGCACTGTGCTGTATGAACCACAGAACTGGCTTCATCCCTTCTTCTTCTCCAAGTTCATCTCCATCCCTCTGGCTCTCAGAAGTCCATTCCCGAGGCCCTGAGAGCTCCGTGTTCTCCCTGCCCCCGAGGAAGCCTTGTCTTGGGTGGGAAGGGCTGAGGGGGGCAATCAGGGCCATGGGGGAGGGCTTGGCAGCCAGACGTGGGGTGGCCCGTCCTGGGTGAAGTCTGGGGCACCTGACCCCTGCTTGTGCCTCAGTTTCCCCATCTATACCGGGGTGACAAACTTGGCTTGAGGATTCCAGGGAGAATACCCCACTGAGCTCCCAGCCCCAGGCAGTGTTTGCCGCAGCCCCAACCCCTGGCCAAGTTGGCCTCAAAGTGGAGCCTCAAGGTGGCTGCAGATAAAGCCAGGCACCCTGACACTCCTCCTGCAGGTCTGATGGGGGTCTCCCACAGCCCCTGGGCTCCTCCTGCACAAGCCCCACCCCCCACCCCCCCCATCAGGCCCCGCCCCGGGCTTACCGAAGCAGTGTCGATCCCCATCGGCGGCTGGCCCGAGTTCTCTGGGGGGGACTGGGGGAGAGAGGATGGTACCGTGACCGCAAGCGGGGGCAGTTGGGGCCCCCGAGTCAGGCTGGCGCTCGGCATCAGGGAGCCGCCCTGGGGGAGGCCGACAGGCACCTGCGGGGGCGGCGGGGGCGGCTGCTGCTGGGACGCAGGCGGCGGCGGGGGCGGGGGCTGAGGCTGAGGCGGCGGCGGCTGCTGAGAGCCCGCCTGGGTGAAGAAGGCGTAAGGCAGCTGCTGCTCCAGAGACAGGGCATCCATGGCCACGGCCTGAACGGAGAGGAGGGCGTCAGGTGGGACACATGCTCAAAGGAGTGGGCCGAGCGGGCTGTGAGCACCTGGCCCCCAGGGGACCCCCATGGCCTGGCGTGATTGACACTGAAGTGAGAGATGAACAGAGGGATGTCCAGACCCTGGACCAGGGAAGCGAAGCGGGCTTCCCCCAGGGCCCACGGAGGACTGGGCTGCCCCCAGTGAGCCTTTCTCGTTGCACACCCTTCCACACTTGCAGAGACTCAGGATGCTCCGCCCCCATCCCCCGCCTCTCTGAGCCGGAGTTTCCCCACTGTGGGCAGGCACAGGGCACCACACTCTGGTAGCCCAGCGTGGAGCCAGCACCTAGCCCCTGTGGGGTCCTGCCAGGGAGAAGGAACCCCCTCCCGCCACCCTGCAGCCTGGGCACCAAGGGGAGGCTGGAGACGGTGGGGCTGACGGAGGCTCCTGTGTGGTCACTCGGCAATGACCAGCTCGGGCCCCTCTTGGAGTTGGAAAGAGGAAAATAACCAGAGGCAAGTTTTCCAGGCTCACGAGTCTGCGCGGACAGTTCCTCAGGCAGGCAGGCAGGCATGGGCTCCTGCCCTCTGAGGGAGGCTGGATATGCCCAGGAGCTACAGGATGTAAACACTTAGCAGAACGCAGGAAAGGAGTGGCCGGAAGGGAGTTTCCGGAAAGGGAAGGCAGGCCTCAGGGGTGGGGCGTGGCGGGGAGGGGAGAAGAGGCTGGGGTCACGGATGAAGAGACTGAAGACACAGCCGCTAGGAGCCACGCATGGCTCTGTTTGGATCCTGATCTGAACAAGAACCGTACAAGAGACAGAGACACCGTGGAGAGCCGAGACCAGGCCGGGCATCGGAAGGTATAGAAGAACTACTGTTAATTTCATTGTGGGTGGATAAGACCATCGAGGTCATGTTAAAAACCGAAGAAACAATATTATCTATTAGGGACTGAAAAGCAGACAAAGTGGACAAATTCCTCAGAACACACAAACTACCGAAACGGACCCAAGAAGGAAAAGGACGTCTGAGTAGGACCGATATGGAGTAAGGAGGTGGGATCAGACACCAAAAACTTTCCAGTGAAGATCCAACAAGACCGCAGCACCTTCACTGGATTCTACCAAATGTTCAAAGAAGGACTAATACCAATGCTTCTCAAACTCTTCAACAAAATAGAAGAGGAGGGAACACTTCCTAACTCGTTCTACGAGCCTGGACTGACTAAAAAAGAGAAGATTCCAATTATGGAAATCGGAAACGAAAGGGGCAACGTTACTAACCACTTCACAGAAATAAAAAGGATTATGAGAGTACTACGGACCACTGTATGCTGGCACGTGGGATAACTGATGAAACGGACCAACTCCTAGACACACACAAAACTACCAAAGAAGCAGACAAAGCAAACATGGTAAATTGGTGGTGGTGGTGGGCGGGGAAACCTTCTCTAAACATTTTATTTTGGGAAATTGCAACTAGATCTTAAAGAAGAGAACAGCATAATAAAGAATGCCCAGTCACACGGGCACAAGCTAACAGCCATGATGGACACAGGGGAATCCAGGCCACTGATTTCTGCATTCCCTGTGTGTTTGAAAATTTGACAACAAAAAGCAAAAAAAGTGTTGGCAAGATTTTCAGGATTCTGCTCCCTGGAAGGAGCGTGAGGCCTCCCAGAGAGGCAGAGCCGGGCCCCACCTCCCCCGCCCCACTAAGCCCTCGCACCTGAGTGATGGGTGACAGTGGGGAGAGAGTGGGCGACACCTGCTGGGCCTGCTGCCGCCTTGCCTCCGTGCTCAGGGACAGCGGGCTGACGCCGGCCGGGCGGTGCTGCGGCGAGGAGCCAGGTGTGCTCATCCCTGAAAGGAAGGGAGGGTGGGCATGATGCCAGCCACTGGGATCATGGCAGGGGGCACTCACACACCCAGGGTCATTGCTGAGGACAGTCCAATCGCTCACACAGACGCCAGTGGGCACATTCTGATCACCAAACCTGGGATGCCCCCTCTGAGGTCCCGATACCCTGACCTCAGGGTCCCCCAGCTCTGCATGGGCTCCCATCTCCAGTGCTGACCAACACTCTCCCCACAGATCCTGCCATCCCTCCAGGAGGGGCGTGTCCCGCAGGCCCTGCCAATCAGCGCTTCCCCACCTCCGGGCTACCGCGTGATTGGCCCCCAGATGGACATGTGACTAGGCTGGCCAAATGAGACCCTGCCCAGGGGCTTTTGATGGAACTCCAGGAAGGGAGGTCCAGAATTGTGTGAGGAGGCATCCTGGTAACCACAAGGGCAATGAGGGGCAGAGATAGCACCTGAGCCCCAGATCCAGCCACGCTGGCATTTCCCTGGTTTCAGAGACAGTCCCCCTCCTTTTTTTTTTTTCCTAAAATGGCTTGGGTTTTGGTTAGCTCCAACCAAATCGGTGCTGCCTGATGCTGCAGTTTCTTCTTGAGCCTCATCGTTCTCCTCACCCCCATTCCGTGAACGTGCCCCTTCCCATAACTGCTCCTTTGGCCAGATCTCCTCTTGGCCCCTGACCTCTGTATCTGGCAGCCCTTCCCCCCAAAACACGCACCCACAACCTTCTCCTCCCACCTCATGCACTCCCCATGCTGCAGCACCAACCCCATCAGGATACCTGAGCAAGAAACTCAGTTATTTTATCTTCTTCCTGATGGAGCTTTTGCTGGGGCGGCGGGGGCTCCAAGTCACCCCTTCCCTCACCCCGGCCCCCTCCCCCAGCAATCTGATCCCTGGATGTGTCTGCTGTGAAGGAGCTAAGTGAGGTCAAGTTCAGTGTGTTGGGGCCTGCCAGATGATCCTGGGGCACTGTGCCAGGGAAGCAATGGGCCCCCTGATGCTGGGGGCAGGAGGGGAGCCCTGAGGGCCTGGCCTGATCACCCCAGACTCAGTTTCTTTGTCCTCTCCAGTTCACCGCGAGGCCCTCAGGAGGTCGTGAGCAGGCTCCCAGAGAATCTGGCCCGCAGTCAAGGCCAGGTGAAGGTGCCTGACTCACTGGGGGAGCTGGGCCCACCCCGCGGAGGGCACCGGATCAACCCGGTTCCAGCGGGTGAGGCGGCAGGTTCCAGGGCTGGCAAGAACGCACCCAGCATACACTGAGGGGAGATGACGGGCAGCCTTCCCTCTACCCCAGGCAGCTGTTCGCTGGGGCTGTGTCATCTGTGCAAGGCGAGCCCGGTCACGCCTGCACTTCCCCTCGGATGCCCTGGCAGCTCCGCTCCACTAAGCACTGCTGGGGGGGCCTGGCACCGTCGACAGCTCCTGTAGCGGAGCCCCCGGGGGCCAGTTTCTGCACAGACCTTGGGCCCAGAATCAGGCTGCTGCAAACACAGCGACGTCAAGGGAGCCATCGACAGAGGCCTAGTCAGGAGGAGTCCGGAAGACGCCTGCTGAGAGCACACTGGGAGTCGGGACCCTGCACTGCTCCCTCGTCTTCTCTGAGCATCTGACGCTTCGTGTGTCCGGCGGGCCGAGGAACGCTCCACGTGCACGTCGGGAGCAGATGTCGGGGCTCGGTAAGCAGCAGGGGCAGATGCCAAGAGTGGCGGGGACAGAGGGGCGACGGGGACGGGAGGGGCCCGCAGCAAACTGGAGTGCTCTAGCCCAGCTCGAGGCACACGACCTCGACCCACCATTGCTGGGCCTGACTCTTCAAGAGAAGCTGGAGATCCAGGTTTTTACGTCCATATTTGAATGTCAATTCAAAGCATCACACACACAATCGTGTAAGAAAGCCAAAATACACTGGGGGGCTGGATTTGGCCCTTCGGCTGCCGCCTCTGACGTCTGTCCTGAAGACAAGGGAGTTTTTAATCCTCTGCTAGGCTGTAACGTGAGCTCCTGGCCTCACATGGGGCGGCCACCACCCCCTGAGACACCAGTTGGGCCGGGAGGGCCGAGGGATGCCTTGCTGTTGAGTTCCTTTTGACAACCTGGATCAACTTTAGGAAAAGACGTGGGGCCAGCTGGAAGGGAAGCCTAGCGTGGGCAGGGACAGCTGCCAGGGGAGGGCAGCCCAGGTGGCAGGAGCCCGCCCCAGTGGCATGGAAGCCCTGTGCACGGGGCTAACTGGCCACGGAGCTGTGCAGGGAAGGAGGACCTCAGCCTGCCCACTTCCCGCTTCCGGCGTGCAGCCAGGGAAACGACTTTGGCAAACTTGGAAGGAGATGAGAGGGGCCACTGTCTTCCTGGCGGCGGAGGCCTCCGTCCTCCTCCGCCGCCGGCTCCCGTCCTGTCTGCAGGGTGGGCCCGGTGGTGTGGGGGGCGATCTCCATGTGTGCCAGGGGCCGGTGGCTCTGCTTGATTTAAAACACCCCCGGAGAGTGAGGCCCCCGCCAGGCGAGCTGCTGGAGCGCAGCAGGTTCGCAAACAACGGAACACATGTCAGACATTACCGGGCCGAAGCTCTGAGCCAGGCAGGCTGGGGTCTGGGCCCCACGCTCGGGGTCTGCACTCGTTCCCGCATCTATGGTTTTCACATGTGTTGTGTTTTCCTGTACTTGTTTAGACTCGGCGCGGGCTGGAGGTGCGAGGCTCCCGGGCGGGCGCCGGGGGGCTGCAGAGGGGGTGGTGCCCTGGAGGCTGCTGCCAAGGCGTGAGGAGAAAAACGGGGGCCGGGAAACAGCGACTCTCTGCCGGAGGGCCAGCAGCCCCAGGGCCAACCTTCTGATTTCTTTCCTTGCACAGGCATCTGTGGACGCTGCCCACCCACTGGTGGGAGGGCCACAGATCTGGGGCTCCCCTGGATCTGCTCGTTTTGCCTTCTGGGCCTTCCCTGGAGGGGTGGGCGGGTGAGTGGGGTGCACACGGCCAGGGCCAGTATCCTCTGCCCGATGGCTGAGCCTCAGCGGGCACGGGGCCAGGGGCACGGGAAAAAGAACACAGCCTAAATGGCATGAGGCAGAGTGTCTCTCTCCTCTTCACCACTCTGGCCTCCATCTCCTCGCCTAAATACCTAGGGAACGTCTGCACCGCCCTCAACAACCCTCACCTGGCCCTGGCCTGGTCGGCACCAAAGCCGGGAATGACTCCGGGCTCCTTGCTCTCCTTCACTCCCTGAATCAACCTGGCTCCGAGGCTGGCCAATTTCCCCCTGAAATCTCTCTGCAAAGCTCCCAATGGGGCTCTGCCCTGGCCCAGGGGCTGCCGCCCATTCCTCACAGTCAGCTTCTCCCCGGGGCAGTCAGAGGAAGTGTGGCAAACACGAATGTGAGTGTGTGATTCTCTCTCAGAAAACCCTGCGCGGCGCTGCCCGCCACGGTCGGGGCGGAGGTGCCATGGGCGCTGAGCGCTGACCTGTGCTGTGGCTCCAGGACATAGGGAGGGCACAGCGAGGCAGTGCTCTCACCGACCGCCGAGTCCGGACACATGTGGGGACACATGTGAGTCCCCACGGCCCCTCCTGCCCGTCCCACTGCCAGGCTGTCGGGGGCCCGTCCTGTCTCCTCCCTGGGCGCAAACCCACGCCTCCCACAGTCAACGTGGGTAGAGGGGTCAGAGCAAGGGCGTGGGAGATCAAGGCCCAGCCCAGGGGACAGACGAAAGAGCGAAATAGTGACTCAACAGCAGCACGGTGAGTGCAGAAAAGCAACCCAGTGTGAGAGGGGGCAGGGGCGGGGGCATGGGCAGGGAGTCAGGAAGGCCTGCAGAGGGGAGGGGAGGCGGTCTGCGTAGGGAACGGGGTGAGGAGCCTGGAGGAGCGCTGTGTGGGTGGGGTGGCATGTGCAAAGGCCCCACGGTGGTCGGCGGTGAGCCTGTTGGCTGGAGAGGAGTTGGCATGGGCAGCAGGAATTAGGGGGCCCTGCGGGTCTCAAGCTTTCACTAGGGAGGAAACTGAGGTGCTGTGCGAGGTCCTGACCAGAGGAGGGCCATGAGCGGATGGCCCTTCTGGGTGGAGAAGAGGCAGGGGCTGGGCAGGGAGCAAGCAGATGGAGGCCACGCAGGGGAGAGGGTCTGAGTGGAGGAGGACACCTCCAGGGTCCCCGCCTGAGTCATAGAAGGACGGTGCTGCCGGAAGTCCCAAGGAGGAACAGGGTTGGGGCAGCACCGGGGGATACTGGGACAGGCCAGGGGCCCATGAAACGTCCTCAGGGGAGGGGGCCGGGCTGGAGCATCCTAAGCAGGCAGCCACGGTTGGGGGACTGGGGGGTCGGGGTGGGGGGAGTGGGAGAGGTGGGGGAGAGGAACAGATCAGGCCTGTCCCTTGATGAAGGGCATGAGGAAAGCCTGGCACACCCCAACTCTCTGAAGCCCCCAGCCCCCCCTAAGAACCATGGTCCCATCCCTGAGGGCATGAGCTTTCCCAGCGCTGGTCCTCTGCCCAGGCTGTGCCCTCTGCCCAGATGCCTTTCCCCTTGGGTCAGCCTGGCAACCCTGAACCCCAGTGGTGGACTCTGCTCCACCCCCATGCCTGGCATTTTGGACGTGACCCTGCTAAGTCATCATTCAAACACACTTGTCATTCTCACTAGACGGTGACCTCTGTCAGGGAAGGGAGTGTCCCCGCCACCCAGCCCAGCCTTACCCTGGCCGGCACCGCCGATGCCCAGGTGTGTCAGGTTGGCTGCGAGGTTGCCGGTGCTGCTGGAGCTGCTCAGCGTGGGGAAGGTGGGCTCCTCGGGGTCCAGCGGGGTCGGGAGGGGGGAGGGGAAGTGGATGTTGGTCAGGTCAGGCAGGGAGCCCCCCGTGTTGTGGGTGGCAGGGATCAGGGCTGTAGTGTTTTCCTGGTCGGCGGATGGAAAGATGCTGGGGGGAAAGGCCAGACAGAGGGGGCGGTGAGCTCTCGGGGTGGCGGCTGGCCTGTTCTCCCACGAAAGCTGTGGCAGGGGCAGAAGAAGGCTGGTGCAAAAAAATTCGTAGGCGCAAAATGACACCCCATAATTAGGCACTGCCCTGCTGGAGAAACGACTGTCAGCACCTCCAGTGGAACCTCAGGAAGCTGCCTATCCCTGTGGGATGGGGGCCGGGGTGACGGTCCTCCCACTGCCCAGGAAAAGGGTGTGTCTGAGGGGTGAGTGTGCTGGGGCTAGGACAGGGGCTCTGTCATCTCAGAGAAGGAGCGGTAGGCGTGTCCCCCTGCAGTGGGGCTTGCTGGGTGGCTGCCAGCGGCACAGTGTCCCTCTTGTCAGGATATGTAGCCTCATGAGCGGAGGGGAAGCCCTGGCATCGTCCAAGCAGCCCAGGGTGGCCTTGGGCACACAGGGTGGGCCCTGCTGAGACTTACTTGATTCCAGGGACCTCGCAGGACTTGGGCCTGGACCCCGTCTGAAAGAGAAGACAGCAGAGGCTGAGCTGGCCTCCTCATGTGCACTGCTCCTCCTCACAGCATGGCTTCTCCCCACCAGGGCTAAGAAATGCTCAACAAGAATGGAGTTCATCTGCAGATGAAGAACTCGTGGCCCCATGGCATTGGGGGGGCCTGCCCCAGACACACCCAGGGGCAAAACCAAGAGTTGTGTGGAGATGGTCTTTCTACAGCCCCCTCCCAGCTTCAACTCTGTCTACCTGTGGGCACAGGTCCCCTGTGAGAGCAGGCATTGGGGAAGAAGAGGAAGCTTGCCCACTCTTCACATCTGAACCCCCCCAGGGCTGTACCATGGCTGTTAGCAGCCAGCCGGGGGGCAGGGTTACTGAAAACTCCAGGCTAACACCCTGTGTCACTCCTGAATGGAGGCAGGCAGGGCTCCAGTGGCAGGGGCTGCCTCTGTTCTGTGTGCCTCTGTCCACGGCAAGGAAGGACACCACGTGGAGAAGCCTGAGGAGGCTCAAACCGCATGCCCTAAGTGACACAGAGGGCGCTCCCCACACCCCCTGCTGACCCGCCTTGCAGCGGTGCGGTGCCCCAGAGCTGCGACTCCCACAGGCGACCCTGCTGCTGACGTGCTCCCTGGCCCACGCGGCCCAAGGACAGAGACCGTGGCCGCCCTGGACACCAGCCCCGGGGAGAGGGTCCCAGAGAAACCCTGTTTCCCCTTCTGTGAACCCGGGACACTATCACCATCCAACAACTGCAGGCTCCAGGCAGGGTCCCCAGACCTGTTCAAGGACAAAGGAGGAAACTCTCTTCCAATGGCAGCAGACATGACTGGACAGAACCTGGCATGCCAGTGGCGGGCTCGGCTGTGTCATGTTCCCTTATTCCTCTCTGCCTCTCGGGCCCTGGGGCAGACACTCCTGGCTGACTGTTACAGGAGCATGGACACACCAGCGGCGGGGGGGGGGAGGGGGGGCGGCGGGGTGCTAAGCCTGCCTCCCATGCACATACCCAGTGCGGTGGGGTGGGGGAGGCCCGACTGGCATGTGACCAACAGGCATTTAGCCCCTGCAGGGAATGCCGGAGGAACGGGTTTCTACTTGGCCACAGGCTCCTTAATTCCGTGGGTAAACACTCGCTTCATTACCAGATTTTTTTACAAAGCACTTTGACAATGACTTTTTCTAAAGAATCTTTTCAAAAGCATTCCACGAATGTTATGGGATCCTAAGAGATTTCTAAACAGTATTAAAAATTCACCCATCACCCCCCACCCCACCCCCAACAAATCCACAGGAATTCCTTTACTGACATCCTCACAGATGCATCGTTTTGAGCGGCAGTTAAAGGAAGTCTGGCCAAGATGCTGGGCTCTGCCACCATCTTCTCACTCCCAGGATGCTGGGGCCGTCCCCCTCCCCAGAGTCACGACGCTAGCCATCTTCACTTTCTTTATGGCAGCACCACATTTGGGCATGTGTAGGGACCCTGCTGTCCTTACTGACGCACCTCTCTGCAACTAGACGTTTCAGTTACTTTTTGACTTTGTTTGGGTTGTTAGAATTTTTAAGTTTCTCCCCCCAAGTTTGAAAATCATATGCGTTCCTTGTGCAAAACTGGAACGTGCAGACGGGGATTAAAAGGCCAGGGCTTCCCTGGTGGCGCAGCGGTTGAGAGTCCGCCTGCCGATGCAGGGGACACGGGTTCGTGCCCCGGTCCGGGAAGATCCCACGTGCCGCGGAGCGGCTGGGCCCGTGGGCCGTGGCCGCTGAGCCTGCGCATCCGGAGCCTGTGCTCCGCAACGGGAGAGGCCGCAACAGTGAGAGGCCCGCGTACAGCAAAAATAATAATAATAAAAAAAAAGGCCAACAGTGCTGCTCACACCTGCACTCGGGTCTCCCCCAGGGCCTGGTCCTGCACGCCCAGGGATCTGTTGGCATCTTTACGTGTCTTGTGCCTTTCTAAACAGCTTTATCCTGCTCTTTCCACATACCAGTTTTATCACAAGTCTCTCATGCCTTTAAAATTCCTTCAAAGATCCCAATTCACACACACAGAGCTTTCCACATGAGGGACTGAGGACAGTTTCCTTATAAATCCCCCACTGTCGAACATTCAGGTTGTTTCCTGTTGATTTCAAATGTTCTGAACACATGCCTTTGAGGAACATAGTGCTGTCTGCTCGTTCATCATCTCCCTCCGAGTTCCTGACAGGGTTTCAATTTAAAAAAAAAACATTCAAAATTGCTTTAGTGTTAGTGCATTTTTGTTCTATTCAAATTCGTTGGGGGCTTCCCTGGTGGTGCAGTGGTTGAGAATCTACCTGCTAATGCAGGGGACACGGGTTCGAGCCCTGGTCTGGGAAGATCCCACATGCCGCGGAGCCACTGAGCCCGTGAGCCACAACTACTGAGCCTGCGCATCTGGAGCCTGTGCTCCGCAACAAGAGAGGCCGCGATAGTGAGAGGCCCGCGTATCATGATGAAGACTGGCCCCCGCTTGCCACAACTAGAGAAAGCCCTCCCACAGAAACAAAGACCCAACACAGCAAAAATAAATAAATTAATTAATTTTTTTAAAAATTCGTTGAAATCTGTATTCATGGCACAAATTCTATCTTATCACTAGCCATTTTTGTAGGTTGAACTTGAGAAATTTGTTTCTGGACCTTGAAATAACACAGAAATCCCAATCCAATTGGGAATTCCAAGCAGACTCTGTACTCTAATAAAAGCTGCAATTATTGTGCAAGTGAATGGAAGTTTATGTTTCAGAATGAGGACAGGGAATTCCCTGGAGGTCCAGTGGTTAGGATTCCGTGCTTCCACTGCAGGGGGCACAATTTCAATCCCTGGTTGGGGAACTAAGATCCCGCGTGCTGTACGGTGCAACAGAAAAAAAAAAAAAAGAATGACGATAAACGATGATAATTACCCAATACTGTGGGTTAGTAGAACGATCACAGGCTAAAAATTAGGAGGTATACGTTCTAAACCCTAAGTATCTTCACAGCCTTGGGCAAATCACTTAACTTCCCTGGCTTCAATTTCTTTCTTTCTTTTTTCATTGAGGTATAATTCGCATATAATATTATATTCGTTCCAGGTGTACAACATAATAATCCGATATTTGTATATACTGCAGTGATCACAATAAGTCTAGTTAATAGTTAACATCTATCACTACACATAAAAATATGGAACGCTGTGTGAATCTGCACATCATCCTTGTACAGGGGCCATGTTAATCTTCCCTGCACTGTTCCAATTTTAGTATACATGCTGCCAAAGTGAACATAGATTTTAATTCTTTACATGGTTTTCACCAGTGTAACAGGCCTGCCATTAGTATTCAAGGCTTATGCAACTGGTCAAAACTGAATGAGGTTTAGGCAATTCCCTGGTGGTCCAGTGGTTAGGACTCCGCGTACTCACTGCCAAGGGCCCCGGTTCAATCCCTGGTTGGGGAACTAAGATCCCGCATGCTGTGCAGCACAGCCAAAAAAAAAATGGAATGAGGTTCACACTTCGAGGAAGGCGACACTCCCCCAAGGTGCTATTCCACCATCTTCACGTGGGTTGTGCTAAAAAAAAAAAAAAAAAAAAGATCAAGAAGGAAAACCACTTCTGAAAACCCTTAGGCTCTTACCTTCTTGGTGTCCCATGCCTGCTTGGAAAGGTTCTTGTCCATCTCTGATGTGGTCTCCTCCATTCCAGGGACTGTTAATAGTAAGACTGGGGTGGGGTGGGGTTGGAGAAGAAGGAGAAGCAGAAAAGGAATCTTTGCAGCTGTGCGGTGGCACCAGGAGGGCACTTCCCTGACATACAGAGTCGCGACCGTGATATGAATGAAGCTGCCCCAACAGTGACTTCTGGGGATTGTACTAAAGCAAAAAGGAGTTTCGTTAAAAAAAAGAAAGAAAGAAAGAAAGAAAAGTGAAAAAAAAAAAAGTCAGAGAACTTGTGACTTCTAAAGAAATGAAAATGAAAGCTCTGGAGCTAAGGACGTGTGTCAACTCTGCCTCTCACAGGACCCACTCAGGCCTCGGGCTGCAGAGAACAGCCAAGAATCTCTCCCCATCTCCCATGACTGGTCGCCTCACCCCGTGCACCCCACCTACAGCCCTGTGGACACCTGCCTCCCCCTCTGGGCTGTCAGCACCCAGGGGCCGGGCCCTTCTTGGGCTTTTGGCAGCAAGCCACGTAGCTCAACGTAGTCTGAGGTCGAGCCAACCGTGGTAGCTACGGCTCTGTGAGTTAGCTGCAATGCCAACCAGTCCCAGAGGAGGAAAGGAGGAGAGAGAAGGTCTAAGGGACTGGATGGGCATCGGTCGAGGCCCTGGAACCAGCTGTGCCTGAAGGCCCCTTTCCTTAAAACTTTCAACACTTTCTTTATGAGATCCAATTTCCTGATCCCTGTTGGAGGTTCAGTGCTGCAATAGCGCCACTATGAACATAATTAGAAGGAGGAGGTTAATTCCTCCTTCTAGAAACCTGGACTGGGGGATGGGAGGACAGCCAGGCTAACACCAGACTTCGTTACTGCCTGGGCCCCTCCTAGAGCAACGGGAAGAGGTGATGTGTCCCACCCCCCCCCAACCCACCAAGGCCAACTGGACTCTGAGCTACCAGGGGTCCTTCCACGGTCACAAAGAGTCCCTGGGGAGGGCGAAGCCCACTCACCCACCCCCAAAGCCCCAAGTTCCTGGCGGACCTCCCTCAGGATAGACAGCGCCCTCTGAATTGCCCCCAGCATCAGGAACAGGAGGGAAGTACCAGGTCCATTCTCGTCACCCCTAGGCATTTGGAATCCTCGCTTTTATTATGGAGACATTCCCTTCTGCAGTCTCGCCTCTGATGCCCAATGAGCTGGAAAGATCACATGAGGACAGCCCCTGCCCACCAAGGGGTGAAGTTCTGGTTGACCATCCTTCTTCTATCAGCAAAATCTCCCCGGTATGTTTACATATTCACACACTGAAATGCTACCAAAAATGTGGTAAACGTTTGGACCTGCAGTGTAAATGATTAACTGTCTGGTTTCAGTGTCCTGGAGCAGATCAGGCCCACATGGGCTTCTAGGGCTGGCCTCATAGCGTCACACACCCCTCTCTGGGTGACACTGCCCCAGTTTTTAAGATGCCATGTACCTTCCTGGAAGGTCCCAGGGATGCTGCCTCCACACCTGGCTCCAAGGAGGAACTGAGGCCTGGGCACAGATCTGCCCCAGCTGCAGGGGTGTGTGCATGACCCAGTTGGAAAGGAGGCTCTGGACAAGAGTTAGGGAACAGTTAGCCTCTTTTCCACACACTGTTGCCAGGACAGACCCTGTGGACCAAGAGGTTCTGAGCATCAGAGCCGGGAAATGATCCAGTGTGAAGCCCTGGATCAAACGCTACCTGAAGCTGAACATCTAGCTCCGACTGTCGGTCATGAGCTGATAAATGCCCCTTTTCCCCGGGCTTGCTGCTCCCAACATTTGAAAGAATCTGCAAGGCCCCCAGACTGCACGGCCATACCCTGAATCCATAATCAGAAGCCAATCTGAGTTTGCAGGACTGTTTTCTCTGCCTAGAAAACTACGCACTCCTCAAAATCCAACTCAAATAGCGCCATCTCCAAGTTTCCCTGAACCCCTCCCCTTGTCCCACAGCACCTGCTGAGTCTTCCTTCTCAGGTCTGTCCACCTACATATTTGTGACCTCTGGGAGCACAGCGGTCAGCCACTGGACTTGCCTGACCCCAGGAAAGACACCCATGGGCCCCGTTGATACCTTTTTTCTGGTGCACGTCCTGGGACCCACCCGTAAAAGGCTCTGGCTGGGTGGGCGTCATTGTGCTCTGGTGAAGGGCAGAGTCAGAATTGGTCCTGGGGAGAGGAGAGAGACAGTGAGCCTTGGCCTCAAAGGGGATGAAGGGACAGTCCTGGTTCCACTCTATCTGGGACCCACCCGATGGAACAGGGTGGCAGTCGTGGGTCATTTTTGTGAGCTGCATACCTGAGCAAAAACCCTGAAGAACCACAACAGTGATTTTGGTTTTCGTCTGCAAAGGCTGCAGCAGAGCTGTCCCTTCGTTCCTAACCAGCCCCTGCCCATCCCTGCCCCTTCGATGGCCTTCGCGGCTTTAGGGAAAAGGTAGTGCTTTCCTGTTGAAACCCTGAAGAGAGAGGGCCTGACAGTCCCACAGTGGCCCAGCCTTGGGTGTATGAACCCATCATGGAGTCCCCTACTGGTGACCAATGGCCAAGGGGGGGTCTTGCTCCAACCAGCCCAGTGCTCCCAGGAGTCTGGGAGAGGCTCCACTCTCTGCCCCAATAACACAATCTGCCCCCAGCTGCAGGTGCCTGGAGGGAGGGTCCTCAGAAAAACCCCTCAGCTGCCTAGGAAACCAGGGGCAGCCACGGGGAGCTGGGCAGACACGCAAAGGGCAGGTCCAGCTGCACAGCCAATTCGGGGAAACAGCCACACACCCCCAACGGGGATGTCCCAGACACTGAGAGTGACGTGGAGGAAACTTGGCTCAAGGACAACAGCAGGTTACAGAGGACCAGGCTGTCTCTGACCCAGGGGCCAGCTGAGCTATGAGGAGCCAGGGGGATCCTGGCTCCCCACCAGCTGTCTGTCCCTGAGCAAGTGTTCTGACCTCTCTGCGCGCTTTCTTATGCCTAAAATGGGGAGGATAACAGCACCAACTCCACAGAGCTCTGTGCATCTTACATCAGTTAATGTATGTGATGGTTGAAATAGGACCTGGTATATGAACACGTGCTTGGTGGGCATTTAATTATGTTATTTTTAAATTTTATTTCTTTATTTATTTATTTTTGGCTGCATTGGGTCTTCATTGTTGGGTCTTAGTTGCTGCGCGCGGGCTTTCTCTAGTTGTGGCGAGCGGGGGCTACTCTTCATTGGGTGCGCGGGCTTCTCACTGCGGTGGCTTCTCTTGCTGCAGAGCTTGGGCTCTAGGCACGCGGGCTTCAGTAGTTGTGGCACGCGGCCTCAGTAGCTGTGGCTGACGGGCTCTAGAGCGCAGGCTCAATAGTTGTGGCGCACGGGCTTAGATGCTCCGTGGCATGTGGGATCTTCCCGGACCAGGGATCAAACCCGTGTCCCCTGCATTGGCAGGCGGATTCTCAACCACTGCGCCACCAGGGAAGTCCCTAATTACGGAAGTCCCTAATTGAACGATATATTTTGTGCTGTGTTTTTTTTTAATAGCTTGTTTACTTTGGGTCTTTGTTTACTGAAGTCACCTACATATGTTTTTTTGCGTATGTGTGCTAAAATAAATATAAAACTTGCCTTTTTAACCATTCTTAAGTATACACTTCTGTGTCATTAAGTACATTCACACTGGTGTGCAACTATCATCTGTGTTACTGTAGGTATTTATATTAACTGTATTATTGTTGTTATCTTAGATCTTCCTAGATGATGGCATTATGGACTTTTTTTTCATCTTCTAGATGCATTTATGTATTTTCCTAATCTTCTAGTAATAAATATATCTTACTTTTCCAATCAAATTTTCTATGGCTTTTCAGGAATGTGGGAAACAATCATAATAGAGCATTAAATAAAGCAAGTGACAACACTGAATAGTCACTACAATCCCAACTTTGTTTAAAAAAGAAAAGGAAAAAAAAAAGTCATAAATAGAGGGGAAAAAAAAAGTCATAAATAGAGGGGGAAAAAAAAATCCCTGGAAGACCCCAAAACTGTGACCTCATTGTTTACAGGGATAGAGCTGATTTCTAGAAACTTCTGGATGCTTCTAAGTTTTGTCATTTTTAAGTGACTGCATATTGGTTTTCCAAGCACGGCCACGATGAAAGTATAGTTTTGTTTCCAATGAGAGGGCTGGGGGTTGGTTCTGGGTCACTGACCTTCTCCAGCTGGTGTCCGCAGGTGGCGAGAGGTACACGGTGCCATATGGGCAGCTGTCTGCGTGAGTGTAAGTTAAGGGGATGGTGCTGTCAGCTGAGGCCCTGCCCCGAGCCTCAAGAACCCTGCGCTGGCCAGCCCGAGTAGCCAGGCTGCTGGGAGCCGGCAAACAGCTGGGGCCTCGGGGCGGGGGCCTTTCCTGCCTGGCTGCGAGCAGCCCCCAGGGTGCAGCCCCATCCACCTAGCACTCAGCACTCACCCCCTGCAAGCGCACGTGCAGGCTGCACCCCTTCCAAGAGGGGCCTCAGCCATGAAACGGGGGCCCGTAGGGGGGGCTGCAGGGAGTCTAGTTCAGCTGACCCCGGTCTTGACTCTTAACTTTGGGCTGACGGGGTGACTCCCAGGGCCCGAGGGCTTGGTCTGGTGCCCAGTTGCTCAGGCTCCCCCAGCCCGTGGAAACGAGAACCAGGAAAGAACAGGCTTCTCTGTTCTAGAGAGCCGGGGTTCCCAGGAGCAGCCACTCAGAACGCAGTGGCGGGGGAGCCTGGCTGGTTAAGTACCAAGGGGCAGCCAAGTCGGTGGTGGGGGTGGGATTCCTCACAACCTCTCTGCTTGGCAGAGGTGCAAAGGCAAATTCTGTGTCTTCCGATCAAGCCTCCCTCTGATCTGTGTCTGGCTCAGATCCCCCTCGGCCCCGCTGCCTTGGCTCCATACTGCCCCCAGAGGGGTCCACCACCATGGCCCTGACGTGTGGGTGCCCTGCTCACAGCCTTCCTGGGCCCCACTGCCCAGTCAGGCATCTGAGCATACCCTCCCAACTCTCATTTCAGGCTGTGTGCTCCAGTGGCCTACTCTGTGTCACTGTTCCCTGTGCTCCCCTAGCCCCCGCCTGGCTAAAGGCTCCTCAGCTTGCACTGCCTCCTCCAGGAAGTCTTCCAGGGTTGCCATGCAATGGCACCCCCCCCTCTTGGTGGGGCCCAGTAGCCCTGGAGGACTGGAGCGGCCCTGATTCTATCACAGAGCTGGCAGCAGGCAGGTCCATCAGCTGGATGAAGTGGTTCCCCCCCCACTCTGGGAAAAGGATATCTGCCTTCCATGTTTGTCCACTGACAGAGGCCGGCGATGTGGGGAGCCAAGGCGGCCACGCTCCCGGTACACTCTGTCCACTAGCCCATGGTGCCGGGTAGTTCGGCTGGTGTCCAGGCCTGAGGACTGGAAGGGTGTCTGGGGGTGGGGAGGGAGGAGAGGAAGAGACGGAAAAAAAGAGAGAGGAACCCAAACCACGGTTACCAGCTGTGGTCCAAGATCTGACCCCAGCTCTGCCCCCAGGATCTCGCCTCAGGGTCCCTCTACAACCCCCCTGCCCAGTTCTGGAGACACCCTCGGCTACTCCAGACGGGCTTCCTTTCCTCCTCGGCCCCTGCCCCCAGCCTCCGAGCACTGTAGGGGTGGCGGCGCGCTGGGGTTCCAGGTGCCGGGGCGGCAGGCGTGCAGTGCAGCTGGCATGCACGGGCCAGGCAGAGCGGCGCAAGCTCGGGGCCCGGAGCCGGCCAGGGTGCCAGGGGTGCAGATGGCCCGAGCACCCCCTCCCAGCCTCGCCAGGTGCAGACAGGCCTCCGCCCTCTCTCTCCGGGCCTGGCCGGCCTCCTCTCCCCACCTACGTCATCCCTGGAGGGGCCTGCCAAGAGACAGCCCCAGGGCTTCCAGCCCAGGACGTCAGGGGCCCACCTGGCCAAGTGCTGGCTCCCTGGAGGCTCCTCGTGGAGCCTGGGGCTGGTCCTGATTGAGACTCGGCCCCCACGCACTCTCCCCCACAGCCTTGTCCCAGCACCACCGGCAGCCAAGTGCAGGCACTTTCCGGAGCCCTGGCCCACAGCTTGGCTGGACGGGGCTCCCTTCCAGCACCTGGGGCTGGCATGAGGCCCCCGGTCACGCCCGGCTCCCGCTCCTGGCTCCATGCTCCTGAGGTCCCCAGGAGCCTGCTCTCCACCAGCCCTGGTGCCATGGGCCCCTCACCATCTGACTGGGGTGAGACTGGCAGCCTTAGCTAGCTCTGGAGGCAGCTACCAGCCTCCTACCTGGCCATCTGGCCCTCGGGCCCTTCTGTCTTCTCTGGGCAGCCAGGCAAAAAGCAATTTCCTCCGGAAGAATGCCACTGGCTGGCTCACTGCTCTTCTCCACCTGTCTGAAAACCTCGGCTAGCATTCAGGGCTGACTGCTCTCCCTGGTGTTTGGGGACCCCTGGCGTCCGGGGACCCCGTCTTTCTCTGACCCAGCAAGGACGCTGCCAGCTTGGGTCTTTCTGTGCTTCTGCCTCCAAAAGGCTGTGGGCCCGGGAGATAGCAGTGACCGAGGGAGGGTAGGAACCTCACTGTCCAGGCACAGACACCAGAGGACAGGGGCCGTTCATCTCCTCCCAGAGATGCCTGGAAGCCCAGAGGGGAAACCAAGGCGGCTGAAGCAGAGCCAGAGGCACAGAGAAGCTCGGGCCCAGCCACAGCCCAGCTCGCCAGGCCGAGTTAGGATCCGCGCACACGCATGTGCATGTGTCACAGGAACGAACCATGCAGCGTTGGCACGCATGCTAGGATCCCCCGGGGAAGGGGTCTCTCGACGCGACCATATGCACTTCCCCAGACAAGGGGGTGCAGAGCGAATCTGCTTCCGTTTGGCAGACGGGACACCTCCCGCTGGGCCACGGGGGCGGCCGCACAGGAATACCCAGCGCCCGCACACGTGCCGGGGATGCCGAGGCCTCAGCCCAGGGGCTCATTTACCAGAGAGACAGGAGCCGCTGCCAGAGCCTCCCCCAGATATCCGCTGGGCTGAAAATGCAAAGAACCAAGACTTTGAGACACTCCTGCCTCGCCTGGCCCCCCAGTGGGAAGCCCAGCAGGCCCCCATGCACCCTCGGCCCACGGGGGCTCTACAGTGGCCTCAGGCAGGGCCAAGTTTGGGGATGCCCAGCGAGACACTGTCCTTGACGGAGGAGGGGATGGGGAAACAGAGGAAGAGGGGAGCCAGGGAGGAGAGGAGAAAACCCAAACTAGAAAGGGCCCTGACAAAGAGGTGAGGCTTTTGGAGCATGTGAAGATCAGCATGACAGCCCCATGCATCTATCTGCTCTGATGTGGAGGCCACGTGAGGAGGGCCGTGCTCCAAGAGGCCCTGGGGATTCAGAGCTGAGCCAGCCGGACCCCAAGCCAGCCTGCGGGACCCTGGGCTGGTGCCCTGACACATCTCAGCAGCAGTGTGGGAGGAGTGCAAGTTGAGGAATGACTGCGGGGTGGGTGGGGGCTGAGCTCCCTGTGGGAGCGACCCAGCTGCACCTGGCCTGTCAACATGCTAACGGACGTGGCTGTCTCTGGGGCTCTGTCCCAGCCACGGGACAAGTGCGTGGCTGTTCGGTGGACCTGTCCCTGCAGGAGTCCAGATATTGTGCTGGGGGGCGGGGGGCCCAGCTATCGGCCCAGCTCCTGGGCCCACCGTGCCCCCACTTCCACCTGCAGACCAGGGTCGAGGGACATGGCCCAGGAAAAGAGGCCGGCCCTGCACCAGGCAGGCGGTGGACCTTATCTGCTCTCATTTATGATAAGGACGTGCGCGGCAGCTATGCGGCCTGCGGGAGCCGTGCTGTGTGGGTCTCTGCCAGAAAACGTTTGCAGACAAGTGGGGTCAGGCTGAGGGGCCTCCTTCTGAGAATTGCTGGGCTTGCGGATTAGTGAAGCGGGACGGAGCCAAGCCCCAGAGGCCCTGAGCAGTTCCCGCTGCCGCACAGTCGGCCAACAGGTGTAGCGGCTGCTGAAACACTCACAGCCAGACCTCGGCCTCTCTGCGGGCTCCGCTGACAGAGGATGGGCAGGGGGGATCCGGGTGAGGCCTGGCCAGGCCATCCCAGGGGAAGGAGTAGGCGGGGGCTGGGTGGGCGGCGGCAATTGTCTGGTGACCCCAGCTGTTCACCGGCTGTCATGCACGCTCTCTTGCTCTGTGGCCAGGGCCCAGACTGCAACACACTCCAGGTGGGAGGTGGTGTGGGAGAGGAATGGGGGCTCACCTGGAAGGGCAGATCCACGGTGCCGCTCCCAATCTGGTTCACGTTGGGCAGGGACCCGCCATAGTACTGGCCACGGCTTGGGCCCAGCTGCAGGTACTGGGACTTTTGGAGCTGGAGCTGCAAGAGAGAAACCGACAGCTATAGTGTGGGGGGAGCGGGGGTGGTGGTTCCTGAGCACACTCTGCGGAGCATCATTCCCGAGGGCCCCAAGTAGTGGAGTCAGTGGCACCGGGCACAGAGGGTGTGGCACCCCCATGACTCAGATTCTCAAAGGAGCCATGATTCTCTCCACCAAAACCAGCAGAATCAGAGACCCGAGACGCCCAGGTGGCCCTCCCCAGGCAGGGAAACTCGCCCTGGGGGTGCTGCCTCCATGAACTTGAGGGGGCGTCGCCAGCTGATTCAGACAATTTGTGAATAAGCAAGAGTATCAAGTGGACCTGGAGCCTGGAGCCTGCGCAGGAGGCCCCTCACCCCCCCAGGGGAGCCATTTCTTATCACGCCAAAGGCTGCGTTCCTGGGGTGCGGGCCAGAGGCTGCGAATTTACGCCCGGACACAGGAGAAATTGTCTTTCCACTGGCCTGAATCAGAGAGGCCAGCTCAGAAGTGCAGTGCTGGCTTTCAAAGTGCAGCATGTACAATCCCTCTGACAGCACACACAGGGCGAGAGGGTCTGCCAGACCCCGCCTGAGTTCTAAGGAGTCCTGCCCAAGCCCCCAGGCTCCTTCTGCCTGCCCCGCCAGCCTCACGCATTACAGAGCCTTCGTCTGGGGTGGCTGCATCCCTGCACAGTCCTCTGCCCATCACTCGTGTGGGGATTCGTCCTGCTGGGCCAGGCCTCAGAACCAGGAGTCCGGGGCTCCCTGACCAGCCACGGCTGCCTTGGTGCGGGGCTGGGACCGGGCCTTTCCTCGCTGGAGCATCGATTCCACTTTGCCAGGAATAGCAGATGCTCGTGACCTGGTTGACACCACCGGTGGCCCTAGGCCCTCAGCCAGGTCCCCAAAGCCTGTCAGTCTGCCCAGGCTGGTATGCAGGTGCTGTGACGGAGGGGTGGCAGCTGGGCACCCGGGGAGAGGTGGGTGTCCGCTCCAGCCGGCTGGGGCGGTTGCTAGGGTCGACGCTGTGTACACAACAAGACCGGCTCACGTTCCCTCACAAACAGCTCCTGGCAGCACTCCGTTTGCTGTCCGCCCACACCGCCCGGCACTCCCACGCCAGACCCGGCTTCCTGGGGGGCCTCCGACACCGGAGGGGGAAGTGAAGCTCGGGAACTGGCTGCTCGCCCGGCTGAGCACCTCACCCAGGTAAACAGCTGTTTCCTGCGAGCTGCGGTGGAGCCAGGAGGGAGATTGACCTTGCTCCATTCCTCCGCGGGTGGTTCTCAGGCATCTGTAGGGTCCGGCCCAGGCTCTGTCTCCAATGGCTGGAGACGCTCACCGTGAACACCCCACTGTGTCCCTCCCTGCGGTTGCTCGAGATGAAATAGGCTAGCCCCCGGTCAGGACGGAGGGGGAGGCCAAGTAGAATGGGCGATGGGCACGGGTTACCTTGCACCCGAGACCCGCCCCCCCCTCCCCCCCCCGCCAGGCCCTTCTTGTGTCTGAGCCACGTGGCAGGAACTAGCCTTACATCCACCTCTCAAGAACCACCTCTCGAGTACCATGTGGCCCTGGGGAGCTACAGCCCCCTTCTGGGCCTCAGTTTCCCCCTCTCTAGAGTGGGTGGTCCAGGTGAGCGTGTGTGCACAAACGCCGGTTGTGTGAGATACAGGAAGTGCTTATAACACACGTGCTTCTGTCCCAGGCTGAACGGCCAGCTCTGGAAACCGCGGCATTCTGGAAAGTACTCTGCAAAGCTGCCACGTTCCGGCCCAGAGGGAGCCCAGACTGGTGACAGGCTGCTCGTGGCTTGTGCGCTGCTGCAACAGTGGCCCTCTGGCGGAGGCTTTCTTTCCCTTGATGGTTCCCAAGCCCCACCCACTGTGCTTTGGGAATGTCAGGCTTTGTGGTGCGGCCTCTGGAGTGGACACAGTGCGGGGCCCCACTCGTCCTTTGGGGGGGACCCCTGTGCTCACCCTCGGTTGTATGTGGGGCTGTGCAGGAGAGTTAACCTGGCCCAGGGCAGTTTGACCTTTGCCCCCAGCTCCTGGGAAGTGAAAGCGCTGCCTGATAAAGAGTGTCTCTGTTTGCCTAGGTCCTCGGGCCACGCTGGGTATCTATGCCAACAGTGTGACTGCGGGTGGAGGTCTCAGGCCAATGCAATACCAGCTCACCCTCTGCAGCAGCTGCAGACAGCAGTCAGCAGCGTCTGCGTGGCGAACCCCAATAAGAACCCTGGACACCAAGGCTTGGGGCACATCCCTGGTTGACAGCCCCCATGTATGTCATCACACACTGGTGCTGGGAGAAGCAAGCACTGTCCGTGTGATTCCCCGGGAAGGGACAACCTGCAGCTCTGTGTTTGGAAGTCTCCTGGCCGCCGCCCCACGCCAGCTGTGATCTGTGTCGTTTCACTGTAACAGACCCCGCGACCGTATGATGGTTTTCAGTGACTCCTGAGTCCTTCCAGTGAACTGCCGAGCTGAATGTAGTCTTGGGAACCCTCGAATTCTGCAGTTGGTGTCAGATGTGAAGGTGGTCTTAGGGACCCCCTTAACTTTTGCAGGGGCTGACTGCCATCCCAGGCCTGGCCAGGAAGCCCCAGGAGTAAGGTCCTGGGGTGAGGAGGTGCCAGCCTGGGCTCCACCCATGGGCCTGATGCCTCAGAGGGTCCACAAGGAGAAGAGCAGAGTGACACCACCAGTCAGGGTCTAACAAGCTGCCTGACGTTGAAGTTCATGCCTCTTCCCGCTGTCAAGCCACAGTCCCTCGTGCATCCCTCCACCCAGTGGTCCTCACTCTGTACCCCCTCGACGGCGCTTCCTACCCTACCCTACCCCCAACCTCGCCATAAACCCGGCATCCAAGCCAGGGTCTAACACTCAGCAGCACCTGCTGGTGGAACAAAGAAACACAGAACACATGAGTGAAGGAATGAATCAATGAATGAACACCACTGCTCCCGCTCTCAGGAGGTGACTTTCACCAGCCAGGTGACAGTCCCATTTGGAGGCCACATAAGAACCTTTCAGGACACCAACACAACTCCTGATGCCCTCAGGAGGCTTGGGCCACCCCTTCCCCTCACCCCATCCTCATGGGTTTTGGCAGAGGCAGGCGCAGACAGGGCAGTGAAGTCTGGACAAGGCCCACCGGCTCAAAGGAGCTGTGACTCCCAGGCTCCCCCTTGCTTTTGGCCTGCGGGTCAGACAGTCTGGGGTCCAAGTCCAGGCTCCCCAACTGTAAGAGTGGACCCCACTCCAGATGCTGAGGGCAGGCAGATGCCCCATCACCCACGCTTTCACGGTGGCCTCCTTGCCTTCTGCTCTCCCCACTCTTCATTTCCTCTGGCCACCTGACCCCAAAGCACCCCGAGTTTGTGACTCCCCCCAGGGCCTCAGCCTGTGACAGCTCCCCCTCCACACCCACCCTGGGGGGGCCTCCCTGACACCCCACCCAAGGAGCAGGCCCCCCCAAGCCACCTTCACACTGGCCTCTGGCTTTGTTGTTGTTGTTGTTTTTTCCCCCGTTGCGGAGCACAGGCTCCGGACGCGCAGGCTCAGCGGCCATGGCTCACGGGCCCAGCCGCTCCGCGGCATGTGGGATCTTCCCGGACCGGGGCACGAACCCGCGTCCCCTGCATCGGCAGGCGGACTCTCAACCACTGCGCCACCAGGGAAGCCCTGCTGTTGTTGTTTTTAATAAAGTTTTCGGTTCACAGAAAAACTGCAAAGATGGCACAGGGAGTTCCGGAATCACCCTGCCCAGCTTCCCCTAAAGCTACCCTCTTCCTTTACTGGGTCAAAAGGAAGAAAAATGATAGCACCGCTGACTGACCCAGGCCTTTTCCATATGCCCCTTGGTTTGTCTAGCCACGTTTGCCCCATCCAAAATGCCTGGCCCATGAACCCTGTCCACCATCCCCATCCTGTAACCGCCAGGTGGCGGGCTCCCGAGATTCACGGTCTACTGGTCACAACGTGTCTGGTGCCAGCACTGCATGGGGCCACGCCGGACCCCCAGGAAGTGCTGCTTTATGTCTGGCCTTGCCTCCCACCAGCATCCTGCAGCCCCAGATCTTTCCAGAACAGTCCAGTTCGTGTCTCTCAAATCCTCTTGCTCCCACGTGTGAACCAACCAACCAACGACGTGGCGCCACACCCTAGGGGTCAGAGGTGTTCCAGGGTTGAGGCTGATGGGGACACGACAGATGACCAGGAAGCACAGCATAGGCCTTAGGCACCCGCTGAGCCACCCTCCCACCCCAAGTGTTGCAGACGGCACCCCTGAGCCCCCGCCACGGGCCACAGAGCCCTTCTCAAGTCTCAGCACATTTAAGCATCACAACTGCCCTGTCTCAGGTGTCCTGAGGCGACCGTAACAAATTACCACAGACTGGGTGGCTTATAACAACAGGAATTCACTCCCTCACAGTTCAAGAGGTGGAAGTCCAAAATCAAGGTGTGGACAGGGTTGGTTCTTTCCAGAGGCTCTGAGGGATGGTCCGTCCCAGGCCCCTCCTGGCTTCGCGGGGCGGGGGGCGGGGGGGGCTCCAGGCGTCCTTGGCTCACAGCTGCCTCACTCCGATCTCCGCCTCTGTCTCTACACGGCCTTCCCCTCTGTGTCTGTGTCTCAAATCCCCCTCTCCTTTCTCTTAGAATAATACCTGTCATTGGATTCAGAGCCCATCCTAATTTAGAAGTAATCTCATCTTGGGACCCTTAATTACACCTGCAGAGACCCTCCTGCCAAGTAAGGCCATATTCCCAGGTTCCAGGGGTGAGCACATGGACATATCTTTTTTTGGGGGGTGGGGGGCGTCATGAGGCATGGGGGATCTTGGTTCCCCGACCAGGGATCGAACCTGTGGCCCCTGCAGTGGAAGTGCAAAGTCTTAACCACTGGATCACCAGGGAAGTCCCCAGGACACATGTTTTGCGGGGACACAATTCAACCTAAGACAGGCCCTTTGGGGGTTGCCTGGTGGCCTAGTGGTTAGGATTCCAGGCTTTCACTGCGGTGGCCCACGTTCAACCCCTGGTCGGGGAAGATCCCACAAGCCGTGCAGCGAGGCCAAAAAAAAAAAAAAAAGAAAAGAAAAAAAATAGTAATAAGACAGGCCCTTTGAGGAGGTTACCAGCACACTCCGCTTTCCAGATGGGAAAACTGAGACTCAGCAGGCAAGGGAACTGCCCAGGGCCATCAAGCTCAGAAGTGGCCAAGTGGGGCATAGACTCCACTCCTGGAACCTGACTCTCGCATAACCCTGTGGACCAGCGGGTGGCTGGGACCGCAGAGTGTCCCAGAGGCCACATCACATCACAGATCAGAGCACGCCAGCCCTTCTGGGAGCTTATAGTCAGAGCACCAACCCAACCATTTCGGCTCTGCCAAGGGGGACCCAGCACAAGTCTCACTATAAAAAGCCACTTCAGGTCCTGCTTTCGCCCTGGGCCCCTCGTTTCCACACAGGGTTCCCCCGCCCCGGCCCCTGACACAGCCTGAGTGAGGACTGGCCCTCCCCCCCCAAAGTCCTTCTCCCCCACCCGACCCCCACTCCCCCTACAGAACCGTGTATAAATGGGTGGCTTCTCCAGCCTCTCCCAACCCCCTTGCTGACAGGACCCCACAGGGACAGAGTTGCCCAGCACAGCGTGCATCCCCAGTCTGTGTCCACATCCCTACTGGGCACACAACCCCCGGTCCTGGCACCGTCCAAGGGGCTGGGAGGAGTGGGGGCCACAAGGCCGGGGAAGCACAGGGGCCCGTGGCCCTGGGAAGGCATGGCAGATGCAATCACTTCTCCAGGGCAGCCCCCATCCTCTGGGACCCCCACAGGATACAGCAAATTCCCATCTGCCAACCCCTCCCAGGCCTCGCTGTCTAGAAGGAGCTGGCCTCGGTCAGGTCCATCAGCAACCACCATGGCAACTGGCCAAGCTTCTAATGAAATTAAGGGGAGTAGCTGAAGGCTGAGCTCTGTCCTGCAAAGCCAGGGCAGGCATGGGGGCCACAGCAGAGCACCAGAGAGGAGCTGTGAGCTCTCAGCAGACCTGTTTCCCCCTCTCACCACGAAGGTCTGCACTGTCTGGCCCTCTGTTCTCCCTCCCCCAACCACTGTGCTCTACCAGCTGAGGTAACTGCCTCAGGGCCTTTGCACTGGCCCTCCCTCCTCCAGAAGGCTCTTCCCGCTGGGCCAGCCCAACACTGCGCACCTCTCCCCCACGGGGTCACCTCCTTCCTTCCACGGCTCACTATCCAAAACCACCCGACCAAGGTCTATCTCCTCCCATTAGACCGTCAGCCCTGCAAGGACCCTGGCACAATGGAGTAGCTTGGCACTCACACGGGGACTGAGAGACCAGATAACAGATGAACATGTGAATGCAGGAACAACTAACTGTTCGATGTGCTCAGAATCCCAGGCAGGGACAATGTTTCTCCTGTGCCCACATGGGACAGCCCACCCCCCGACTCTGGGGAAACTGAGGCCCAAGGAAGAACAGGCGGCTTCCCAAGTACACGAAGAGCCACTCGTGAGAGGCAGGTGGAGGGCAAATCCCACCTCAAGTGCAGGATCCTTCTGGGACCTGAGTGCTGAGCAGGACCCCAGGGGATTCGCACACCCTGGCCTGAGCACGGCCCCTCAGGGCTCCCCTAGGTGGAGTCCTCAGCAGGCTGCCAACAGCAGAGGGGTCACCTTTCGGGGTTATTCCCTGGGAGGGAAAGACCAGGGCTTCATCAGGTTCTCCAAGTATTCCAGCAGCAGTAGGGGCCTGTGGAGGGAGCCCCAGAGAGCCCCTGAAAGGGTCTGATTCTGAGTCACGTGGAGCTGCCAGTGCATTTTCCGGGGCCAGCAGTCCCTGAGAGGTGTGTGCACCCCACTTAGTCTGGCTGTGTCCCTCCAGGTTCCTTCCAAGGCCTGGCCCCAAGTGCCTGCCTGGTCTTAGCTTGCGCACCAGACATGAGCTTGGGGAGGGGAGACGGCCCCTCCCAGGCTCCATTCCCAACATCTGTGGGTCGTGCCGTCTCTCCCCACACCTCTCGGAAACCTGGGGCTCTGGGGGAGACGGCTGTGCCTGCACAGGTACCCAACCAGGAAGGCCCGGAACCACTCTTCTCCCTTCTTAAACATTTTTTTTTCTTTGTTATCAAAATAAAAGTCACACAACATAAAATGAACCCTTTGAGGGGCTTCCCTGGTGGCGCAGTGGTTGAGAGTCCGCCTGCCGATGCAGGGGACACGGGTTCGTGCCCCGGTCCGGGAGGATCCCACGTGCCGCGGAGCGGCTGGGCCTGTGAGCCATGGCCGCTGAGCCTGCGCGTCCGGAGCCTGTGCTCCGCGACGGGAGAGGCCACAACAGTGAGAGGCCCGCGTACCGCAAAAAAAAAAAAAAAAAAAAGAACCCTTTGAAATTGTAAAATTCAGTACCATCTAGTACATTCACAGTGTCGTGGGACCATCACCTCTAGCCAGGTCCAGAACATTCGCATCACCCCAAAAGAGACCCAGCGCTCATTAGCAGTTGCTCCACATCCCCCCACCCAGAGCCCCGGCAACCACTAACCTGCTTTCTGTGTCTGTGGATTTGCCTGTTCTTGATATTTCACAGAAATGGGATCACACACTATCTGTCCCTCTGCGTCTGGCTTCTTTCTCTCAGCGTGGTGTTTTTAGAGTTCGTCCACACGGCAGCACGTGTCAGAGCTTCATTCCTTTTTATGTCTGAATAATATTCCACCACGTGGATGGACCACATTTTGTCCATTCATCTATTAACGCAAGTGTGTTGTCCCACCTTTTGGCGACTGTGACTAGTGCTGCCGTGGATGTGCATGTACAAGTATCTGAGTCCCTGTTTTCAAATCTCTCAGGTATGTACCTCCAAACAGAACTGCTGGATCATATGGTAACTCCATATTTCTCTTGTTGAGGAACTGTCAGACTGTTTCCCACAGCTACTGCACCATTTTCCATTCCCACCAGCAAGGCACGAGGGTCCCAATTTCCCCACATCCTCATCAACACTTGTTAGTGTCTGTTGCTTTGACAGTAGCCATCCTGATGGGTGGGAGGTGGTATCTCATTTCAGTTCTGATTTTCATTTCCCTGATGACTACTGAGGTTGAGCATCTTCTCATGTGCTTGTCGGTCACTGTACATCTTCTTTGGAGAAAGGTCTATTCAATTCCTTTGCCTTTTAAAAAAATTGGGTTGTATGTCTTTTTCTTGTTGAGTTATAAGAGTTCTTTATATATTCTGGATCTTAATCCCTTATCAGCTATATGGTTTGCAAATATTTCATTTTCTTGACAGTCTTTTGATGCATCGAAGTTTTAAATGCTGATATGCTCCAATTAATCTATTTTTTTTTTGCTTGTGCTTTTAGTGTCACATCTAAAACTCCATCCCTAACCCAAGTCCAGGAAGATTTACACCTATGCTTCCTTCTAGGAATTTTATAGATTGAGCTCTTACATTTAGGCTTTTGGTACATTTTTAATTCACTGTTGTTGGAAATTCCCTGGTGGTCCAGTGGTTAGGACTCTGCTTTCATTGCCAAGGGCCCGGGTTCAATCCCTGGTCGGGGAACTAAGATCCTGCGAGCCGTGAGGTGCGGCCAAAAACAGTAATAATTCACTGCTGTTAACTTTGTTGCTGCCCCAGTCCCACCTCACCATGGGCCCCCACGCCAACTGACAGCTCCACAGTGAGGAGAGCCAGGCTGCCCCCACGAAGCGTGCCCGGTACACTGGAGTTTCTCATTACACGTCTACCGAGCATGGGAAGGAATAATGAATGAACTCGGGAATGAATGAAAGCATCACAGGCATGTGGCCGAGCGTGGATTCCAGGCTGAGTCACCCCGGCCCCCGGCCCCCCTGGCCGACTGAGACACTCCCCAGCTGCCTCCTCACTCGTTCCCAAAGTGTAAATACAGAACCAGATACACAAACACCGAGTGCGCCTCGGAATGCCTTTAATCAGGCCCTGCTGCCGCTGCCAAATCCGCATCCCCGGCTGATTCGGAGGGTCCGCTCTGAGCATGTTTTGTTTCCCGCGCTGGTGGCCGTTGTTGAGCACAGACGGTCGGGCTGGGATGTAGGAAGGGTCCCTTGGGGTCTGAGTGCAGCACAGCTGGCTCCTGGGGGGCCTCTCTCCCCTGCCCGCCAGCCAGGCACCCACTCTGGGTGGGGCCTCGAAGCAGCCCTGAGATGGGGAGACATGGCTTCACCTCCGTTTTACAAGGGGGGAAACTGAAGCCCGGGGGGGAATGACTGGCTCGCCCTGAGGTCACCTGGGAAACGGGACGGGGCCTCGGTTACAATCCAGGCTCTTTTCCTGGCAAACCTCAATTTCCCGGTGGCCCACAAGGCCCTCCCCTGCCTCCTGCCTCTGGGCCCTTGCACCCACCTCACCCTTTTCTGGAACCTTCCATGGAGCTCCTTCTCATCCTTTGGGTTTCAGCTCAAACATGACAAGAAGCCTACCCTGACCCCTTACTTCCAAAATAACCCTCTGTATTAACTCGGGCCGCTGTAACAAAATACCACAGACTGGGTGGCTTAAGCAGCAGATGTGTACTTCTCAGAGTTTCGGAGGCTGGAGTCTGAGATCAGGGTGCCGGCACAGCCTCTGGTGAGAGCCCTGTTGTTGGCCTGCAGAACGCTGCCTTTTCCCAGTGTCCTCACGTGGCCTTTCCTTGGGGTGCGTTCAGTGAGAAGTCTCTCTCTCCCTCTTATAAGAACACCTGTCCTATCGGATCAGGAACCCTCCCTTATGACCTCAGTTCACCTCAATCACCTCCTGCACGCCCCATCTCCACATAGGGTCACACCGGAGGCTAGGGCTTCCACACAGGAATCTGGGGAACACAGTTCGGTCCGCAGCACCCTCTCACGGATAAGCTGCCGGCCTGTGTCTGTCTGGTGGGCCAACAGGCCCTGACAGCTGGGGCCCTGCTTGCCTGGCCTCCATAGGTGCCTCAGGGACCAGCTCCCATCCTGAGGAAGCAACCATCGACAGCTCTATCTGTTGTTCTTGTGGTTTGTTAATATTTATTTAGTTAGTTAGTTATTTCTGTGGCTGCGTCGGGTCTTAGTCACAGCGCATAGGCTCTTCGTTGGGGTACGCGGGCTTCTCTCTAGCGCACGGGCTCAGGAGTTGCGGCTTGCAGGCTTAGTTGCCCCGCATGGCATGTGGGATCTTAGTTCCCTGACGAGGGATCGAACCCGCGTCCCCTGAATTGGAAGGTGGATTCTTAACCACTGGACCACCAGGGAAGTCCTGTGTTTTGTTTCGTTTCGCTGCACTGCACAGTAGGCAGGATCTCAGTTCCCTGACCAGGGATCGAACCCACACCCCCGGCAGTGGAAGCACGGAGTCCTAACCACTGGACCACCAGGGAATTCCTAACAGCTGTATCTGGAATTGGGAAGCCCAGAACCGCCCCACACCCTGAGTCCTCTGGGAACACCCACAGCTAGCCAGGCCCAGGCGAAGCCCAGGGACCCCAGGACTCTCCCCAGCAGGAGCCCCCAGGGTGTAGGGTGGGGTGGCCTGCAAGGATAGGTCTTCTCTGGACCTGTCCCGGGAGTCAGTGAGGCGGAGGTGACAAGTGGTGCGTGCTGCTCCGGGGCTGCTGAAGACAGAGATGTGATGGGTGGACAATCACGGCTGGCGTTTCCAGAATCAGTGGCCCAAATGTAAAGTCATGTGCCTGTTCACCAGGGTCACGGGTGGGGGCCGGGTGGGGGCACGTGCAAGGCAGCACGGAGGAGCAGGAACAGCCCAGGATGAATCGGCTTAGCCACTATACGGGGGCTGCATGCCCACCTGGAACCTCAGGATATGACCTTGTTTGAAAATAGTTTTTGCAGCTGTGATTAGTTCAGGCTCTTGAGATGAGGTCATCCTGGATTTCGGGAGATCCCTAAATCCAACGACTAGTGCTCTCCGAAGAAGAGAACACAGAGACGGACAGGGAGAAGGCCGTGTGAAGGTGAAGGCAGAGATCGGAGGATGCAGCTACAGCCAAGGGTTATGAGGAGCCACCAGAGCTGGGAGAGGGGCCTGGGACAGACTCCCACTGAGAGCCCCCAGATGGATCCAACCCTGCACACACCTTGATCTGGGACTTCTCGTCTCCAGAACTATGAGGGAGTAGATTTCCAGGTTTTTTTTTTTCTTTTTTTTTTCTGTTTGTTTTTCGTTTTGTTTTGAATCTGTTTGGTTTTTTGTTTTGTATTTTTTTTTTTGCAGTACGCGGGCCTCTCACTATTGTGGCCTCTCCCGTTGCAGAGCAACAGGATCCGGACGCACAGGCTCAGCAGCCATGGCTCACGGGCCCAGCCGCTCCGCGGCATGTGGGATCTTCCCGGACCGGGGCACGAACCTGTGTTCCCTGCATCAGCAGGCAGACTCTCAACCACTGCGCCACCAGGGAAGCCCTGTTTGGTATTTTTTGATCCTTATGTTGTTATTAAATTCTTTTTTTTTCCAAAACAACTTTTTTATTGGAGTTGATTTACAATGTTGTGTTAGTTTCAGGTGTATAGCAAAGTGATTCAGTTATACAAATATATATATAGCTGTTCTTTTTCAGATTCTTTTCCATTGTAGGTTATTACAAGATACTGAATATAGTTCCCTGTGCTGTATAGTAGGTCCTTGTTGTTTATTTTATTTTATTTATTTTATTTTTTTGGCTGCGTTGGGTCTTCGTTGCTGCTCATGGGCTTTCTCTAGTTGCGGCGAGCGGGGGCTACTCTTCATCGAGGTGCGCTGGCTTCTCATTGCGGTGGCCTCTGCGGAGCACGGGCTCTAGGCGCACGGGCTTCAGTAGTTGCAGCACGCGGGCTTCAGTAGTTGCGGCGCGCGGGCTCAGTAGTTGTGGCTCACGGGCTCAGTAGTTGTGGCTCACGGGCTCAGTAGTTGTGGCTCACAGGCTCTAGAGCGCAGGCTCAGTAGTTGTGGAGCACGGGCTTAGTTGCTCTGCGACATGTGGGATCTTCCTGGACCAGGGCTCAAACCTGTGTCCCCTGCACTGGCAGGTGGACTCTTAACCACTGCACCACCAGGGAAGTCCCTGTTTATCTATTTTATATATAGTAGTGTGTATCTGTTAATCCCAAACTCCTAATTTATCCCTCCCCCTCCCCCTCCCCTCAGGTAACCAGAAGTTTGTTCTCTATATCTGTGAGTCTATTTCTGCTTTGTAAATTCATTTGTATTATTTTTCTAGACTCCACATATAAGTGATGTCATATGGTATTTGTCTTTCTCTGACTTACTTCACTTAGTATGATAATCTCTAGGTCCATCCACATTGCTGCAAATGGCATTATTTCATTCTTTTCTATGGCTGAGTAGTATTCCATTGTATAAATATACCACATCTTCTTAATCCAATCATCTGTTAATAGGCACATGGGTTGCTTCCATATCTTGGCTATTGTAAATAGTGCTGCTTTGAACATTGGGGTGCATGTATCTTTTCAAATTAGAGTTTTCATCTTTTCTGGATATATGCCCAGGAGAGACTTTTGTTGTTTTAAGCCTCCCAGCTTAAGGTACTTTGCTACAGGAGCCCTAGGAAACTAACTCTGGGGGCCCAGAGAGGAGGCAGGGCCACTCAGAGCCAAGCTTGGGGGAGGTGGGGACCCTGAGAATGGATGATCGGGGAAGGCCGATGATGGGGACCCTTAAGGTGATACTCCAGGGTGAAGAAGTAAGGGTCTAGGCAGAGGGAACATTAGGGGCAGAAGTGGAAGCCCAGGAAGAGAGGGAAGACAAGGTCAGGCCAGCTCTGATGGGCAGTTACTGCAGAGTGGTGGGGAGGGAAGCACAGGTGCCCAGTCCATGACAGCACAGGGAGGCAGTGAACGCCCAGCTGGAGACCCAGGGGCTGGTGACACCATAGTGGACTCGCCAGGCGGGGCAGTCTTGGCACACTGGGAGCTGCAGAAGGGCCCCCCCAAGAAACGCCCCTGGAAGGTCCTCAAGGCACCCTTCCCCGACACTATGCCAATCCCACCCCAAGGTTCTGGGGGCTGTACTAGGTGGGACAAAAGGGACATGGGGTCTTACTGGGCACAGAGCTCCACGGGAGCTGCACACCTCCCTCTGGCCTGCACCTGGGCACTGCATCCCAGCAGGCTGGGGTGGGATCAAGTGCGCAGGGGCCTCAGCAACGGGACTGCCCCCAACCCCTTCACCACATACTGACTGCAGGGCCACAGCCCGTCACCGTCAGGTTCAGAGGGTGGGAGTCGGCGGGGAGGGTGTGTGCAGCAGCCCAGGAGGGCCCAGTGTTTGCTCTCCTACCCCTGCCCTATACAAGCCCTGACAGGTCCTAGAGAGGTGTGAGGGGCCCCAAGCGGGAAGCAGGGGAGCCATGCTTTGCAAGCCCAAAGGCAAAGCCCAGTGCTGCCAGCAGGGCCAACTGGAGATGCTGCTCCCCTGTTCCACAGCCTGACGTCCATGGGAGAGGAGGCCGACTGCCCCACAGGCACAGGATGGCCTGCACACGAGCGCCAGCCCCGACCCCATCTGTCTAGGCAGCAGGTCCCCACAGCCTGGCTGAGCCTCCCCCAAGGCAGGCGGCCGAGCCTAGCACACAGTGAGGCCCCTTCCAAATGGCCAAACGCACCTGGTTTCACCTGTGACCTCAGGAAGCTCTCCCGGCCTCCAGGGGGGCTACTCAGCCCGGGCCCAGCAGGAGGCTCTGGGGGGAGGCCCCGGGGCTGGGGGGCTCGAGGCCAGAGAGGCTTCCAAGAGTGAGGCCAACAGAATAATCAAGTGAACTTCGAAAGCAGGTCAGGCTTGAAGAAGCTACTTGGAGTTGCCCATTTCTACTATGACTGTGTTCTAACGTTACTTGATTTCTGGAGCTGATAAGATCTAGAACTCTGATATGTTTAAGTCCAAACCCCTTAGACGCTGCAGTTCTTTCCCAGTTTTGCTTACCCACAATTCATTCTGTGTAGCTAATTAAGCTGGAGAAGCCTGGGAATGATGTTTGGAACCAGGTTAATAAAGTTCCTTGCCTAGTAACAAAAAAAAAAGAAAGAAAGAAAAGAAAGAGTGGGGTGGCGGTTCAGGACAGTGCACACTCCCGACCCCTGGCAGCCTCGCCACGTGGAGAGGCACGGCGGGAAGGGTGCTTCTGTGGGTGCAGGAACCCTGACCCCAGGGCAATCTATGTCCACCCCCCACTCTGGGGCACTATACAAGTTTCCTGGGGCTGCCGTAACAAATGATCACAAACTGGGTGGCTTAAAAAACAGGAATTTATTCCCTCACCGTTCTGGAAACCAGAAGTCTGAAATCAAGGTGTGAGCAGGGTTGGACCCTTCGGGAGGCTCTGAGGGACAATCTGTCCCAGGCCTCTCTCCTGACTGCAGGTGGCTTTCGGCAGTCCATGGTGTTCCTGGGCTTGTAGATGTGTCACCCCGATCTCTGCCTCTGTCTTCACGTGGCCTTCTCCCTACGTGACTCTGTTCTGTCTTCTTGTAAGGACCCCAGGCACTGGATTCGGGGCGCACCCTATTCTAGGATGACCTCACGGTGACTTGATGAGATCTGCAAAGACCCTATTTCCAAATAAGGTCCCATTTGCAGGTTCTGGTTAAACATGAACTTGGGGGAGGGGGGACACTCTTCAACCCACCTCATCCTGTGTCCCCTCGAGTCCCACACTAAGAACCATCCCATAATGGCAACATCTCAGAGCTCAAGCCCCAGCCCTGCTCCTGCAGCCCCTGGGCCTCCCGGGCCGTGCTCTCTCCTTCACTTCCTCCGCTGTCACCCAGGGGCTGAGGGGTGAAGCCAGGTCGGCACACAGACCCGCCCAGCACACGTCAGCTACAGAGGAAATGACCCAGACCCTGAGAGGCAGGTGGCCGGCAGCGTCTGCAGAGCCATTTGGCTGCATCCATTGGGAGCCTAAACGATGTTCCTGCCCTATGACCTGTAATCCCACTTCTGGGAAGCTCTCTTGAGGAAGATGGTCCAAAAGGCAGATTTATGCACAAGGATGTTCCTGCAGCGTCGCAGAGCTGCAGAGCGAGAAGCCCGAGCTGCATGGCAGGATCCTCCAGAGAAGAGCAGGGGACACACGCCTGCCCCCAGGGCCGGAGGTGGACGATGGGGAACCCACCTTCTGGTGCAATTTCTAGACCATCTCTGTGGTTGGTCCGTGCAGGCGCAGGCTGACCCGGGAGAAGGCTGGGCTATCCCCTTTCCAGGGACAACCCCAAGTGGGAACAGGAGCTGAAGTGTGCAGGCTGCAGGGTGGCCGGCAGCCCCAGAAATGCCCCATGGGACATGGGAGGAACTCCAGGTCAAAGGAAGGGCCACGGCAAATCGCATAACCAGGGTGACTGGGGCCACCTGGGCTTGAAGCGGGGACCCAACACTCCACGTTCGTCCTCCACAGGCCAGAGACTGACATGAACCCGAAAACAGGCCAACACAATGATCCTGACAGTGAGGGGTTCTGTGAGGGCGGGGGGCTCCCTGGAGGCCATGGGGAGAGATGCCCCAGCTGCATGGAGCAGGGGAAGGGAGGCTACTTGAGGTGCAGAGGCCCCGCAGAGGTCAGAGGTCAGAGAGGAGGCTCCCCCCCACTCGGGCCAAGGGGCTTGGGGAGTGGTGGGAGCGTGATCTCACATGCAGACAGTGAGTCACGGATGTCCACCCAGTATACCTGGGGGACACAGAGAGGCATCCCCAGCTCCGGGCAGGCCCACCAAAAGGGCATGGGAGGTAGGAGGGACAGAGCAGGCGTGCTGGGGTGACACAAGGCAGGGCTGGGTGGGCGACAGGGTCAGAAGCCCCTGACTGACAAGGGCAACGAAGATGGTGACAGCAAGACCTAAACGGCACCTTCCCACATCCCACCAGGTGCCGACCAGGCACCTGACGTGGGTCAGCTCAGGCACATGCAGTGGGTTCACTTAGGTCCCTAAAAACTTAAGTCCACATCCTCACCCCAGAAACCTGTGACTTTGACCTAATTTGGAAAGAGGGTCTTTACAGATGTAATTAAGGAAAGTATCTTGGGATGGAGAAATCTTCCTGCGTTATCCAGGTGGGCCCTAAATCCAATGACAAGTGTCCTTATAAGAGACAGAAGAGGAGACACACACAGGGAGAAGGCCACGTGGAGATGAGGCAGAGACTGAAGCAGAGACTGAGGCAGAGACTGATGCAGTCACACACTAAGGAACGGGGGAGCCCCCAGAAGCCGGAAGAAGCAAGGAAGACTCTGCCCCCAGACTTTCAGAGGGAGCCATGGCCCTGCTGACACCTTGATTTCAGACTTCTGGCCTCCAAAGCTGTGAGAGAATAAACTCCTGCTGTTTGAAGCCCCCCAGTCAGTAGTACTTGTTACAGCAGCCCCAAGACACTCATACCCACACATCGCCCAAGCCAGGACAGATGCAGCCATCTCCCCTTCCCAGGGGAAGCTGAGGCTGGTGGGTGGGCCCTGAACCCCTCCCCCACGCACAGATGGTGCCCTATTACCTCTCTCTTTTAACTTGAAAACGAAGTTGAACTCCAGCAAGCACAAAGAACTACATACCACACATCCACTCCCTCAGTCTAAGACCTAATAACTGTCACCACTCCGTCATCTTGGCCTCTCACTTTGCAAAGTGGACAACGGAGCCCTGAGGAGGCCACCAGGGCACCCACATTACCGCCATGCTTCCCACCAGGCGACACTGGACGCCATCACCCTTGACGCACTGACTCACGATCTGCCTTCTGGGGGCTCTGAGAGCACCAGGGCCTCTGAGGGGACAGAGGCTACTTGGGGACCGTCTAGTTCCATCAGGGCCCCACACCCCTCTCACTAACAGGCCCCTCTGAGCATCCAGGTTACGCGGCCCTCTTAGGCACCCCCCGCCCCCAAAGGGCCCAGAGGCAAAAGACACCCAACAGATAAGCACATGCCCGGGCCTTCCAGAGTTCCCCACAAGGTCCTCCGTCCAGCAGGTACCAAGCCCACTACTGGAAACACCAAACCCACCACAGGCATGAACTTCTGACACTTTAAACCTCACGGTGGTGCCACCACACGTCCCCAGAGGTCGGACAGTCCCACAGCTAGAACCGGCGGACAGAGACAGAAGTGGGGAGACTGAAGGTCATATGTAAACACATTTACAAACCGTGGATGGACTGTTCACAACTGCCAAAAGGCGGAAACAACTAAACGGACGAAGGGATAGAAAAGATGTGGTCCGGCTATACCATGGAATATTACTCAGCCATAAACAGGAAAGAAGCACTGACACAGGATACGACGTGGAGGAACCTCGAAAACATCAGGCCGAGTGAAAGAAGCCAGACACAAAAGGCCACACAGTGTAGGATTCCACTTCTATGAAATGTCCAGAACAGGTAAATCCACAGAGACAGCAGATTAGGAGTCACCAGGGGCTGCAGGGGGGGGTGTAGGGAGTGACTGCTAATGGGGACGGGGTTTCCCTTGGGGATGATAAAATGTTCCGGAGCTGGACAGACGTGACAGTTGTCCAACACTGTGAATGCACTAAATGTCACTGAATTATTCACTTAAACATGGTGGATTCTATGTTATGTGAGTTTCACCTCAATCTAAAAATTGGTGGCGGCTGGTAATCCTTGGTGTTCCTTGCCTTATGGCTCCATCACACCAATCTCTGCTTCTACCCTCACACGGCCTTCTTAGAAGGACACCAGTCACTGGATTCAGGGCCCACCCAACTCCAGGACAATCTCATCTCAAGATCTTTGACTTAGTCACACCTCCAAAGACCCTTTTTCCAAAGGTCACAGTCACATGTTCCAGGGGTTAGGACTTGGACATACATGTTTGGGGGACACCATTCAACCTACTCCACCAGGTTTGCTGTAAGGCTGACAGCCTGTGTCTGTGCCCACCCTCCTACTCCCCAAACCCGCGGACTGCGGCTCTCCAGCCAAGGGACCATAGGCAAATCTGTAACCTCTCGGCCTCAATTTTCTCATCTGCAGCATGGAGCTGGGAGTGCCTCCCCGGCTGGATGGAGGAGGGGTCGGAATGATTCTCACAGGGAAGCACTGCGGGGTGCCTGGGATGCAGCGAGCCTAGGCAGGGACACCAGGGGCCCGCAGTGCACGTCCACAAACCCCCGGCTCTGTGCCCAGTGAAGACCCCACTCATACCAGGCTGTGCCCCCGTGTGCTTGAATGAAGGCAGGGCAAATCACTGCACCTCTCGGGGAGCTGGGGCCTCACTGAGGGCCAGTGGACCTGCTTGGTGGAGGGTCTGTTGTGGGTTGAATCGTGTCCCCCGAAAATATACATCCATGTCCTAACCTCCGGTACCTGGGAATCTGACCTTATTTGGAGACGGTGTCTTTGCAGATCTCATTAGTTAAAGCGAGGTCGTACCGTAGTAGGGTGGGCCCCAGTCCAATGACTGGTGTCTTTAGAAGATGAGAAGCGACACAGACACACAAGGGGGAAGGCCACGTGGAGACAGAGGCAGAGACTGGGATGATGCGGCCACAATACAAGGAACATCTGGAGGTACCAGAAACTGGAAGAGGCCAGGAGGGATCCTCCCCTAGAGCCTTCGGAAGGAGCACAGCCCTGCCGCACCTTGCTTGGGACTTCTGGCCTCCAGAACCGTGAGAGGAGATGTATTTCTGCTGTTAAGTCACCCAGTTCATGGTCATTTGTTACAGCAGCCACAGGACACCAAGACGGGCCTGAGGACTTGCAAGCGCGTGCGTGCTGTACACGGGGAGAGGCAGGGGACTCTGAAACTCATCGTTTCTCCACCTTTACTCCGAATACACACCGCTTCTGGAACGTGTGAGCACGTGTCTCTGTTTACAGCTGAAAGAATGGACCCTCTGCAGTTTAATTTTAAAACTCATCACCAACTGGAGAACACAAACCACCAGCTGGGATGCCGGCCACTGGAAACCGGGGCTGCCTCCCAGCAAGCGGCCCCTCGGCCCAGGCACGGAGAGGGAGCCGGACTCAGACGGGCCGTGATGGGTCCTGCGCCTCCCTCTGCCCGGCCCGCCTTGAAAACATCAGACTGAGTTTCTGACAGGTGCCAGATGCAGCAGGGAGCACAGCCTTCCGCACGCCGTAGGGGTCAGCACCTGCCGGCCTCCGGGATCCCCGGCGCCGCGGGGCAGTCTGCCAGCAGCTGCTTCGGGCCGATGCCAAACGAGTGACTTTTAAAAATGGCCTCCACACAGAACTCAGGTTCTGGGTTGAAACCGCCTCTCGCGAGTGGCTCCTTCAATGCTGCCTCCCCCTAGGATGGAAGGGGCCACGGGAAGATAAGACAAAAGCGAGATGCCCTCATTACCACGGGCCCAAAATAGCTTTTATGTTCCATTTTTCAGGCATAGCACAACTCTGGAGTTACATATTAACACTGCACGCTGTTCTGTGGTCTGGGAGGCAGGATCCCGGGCCTGCCCAGGCCTACCCTGTGCCCCTCAGGCACTCTCACAGCCCTGCCTGAGCCCCTAAGACTGCCAGCCCCCAGCGGGGCCCTGGGTGGCACCTGCTCCGGGCATGGGGATGGGCAGGGTCAGCCCTAGGGCTGCCTCACTGCCCTCAGACCACAGTCGGCCTGGCAGGGCGGGCCCCACTCGGAACTGTCGTGTCCAGTGGACATGTCCCAGGAACCGTCACCAGCCCGGGGCCACGCCCCCCCCCCCCCCCAAGGAAAAGAAAGCAAAGACAAGGGCTGAGAAAGGTGAATGCCAAGGGCTTGGGGGGATGAGCAGCTGGGCAGGGTGACATGGCAAGGAGACCACGCGAAGGTGAGGCCAGAGAGGGGGCCGGGCCGGGCTGGAGAAGGCCTGAGTGCAGGGCCGAAGAGGTGGGGGCAGGCAGGGGAGCATCCCACAGCTTCCCCTTTCCCTCTTCCCCTTGTTGTTTCTGTGAGCAAGTCCCAGCGGCTCCCCCTCCAGGGCCCCTGTGTGCCCCGTCCACATTCCCAGCCTGGGTCACCTTGCACCAGGATGCCCGCACAACCTCCTCCCCGATCCCCCTGCCCGAAGCCGTCTCCGCACACCGCTGCCAGGAAAGCCTTTCTTTCCTTCTTGAATTAAGTTCAAATTGTGTCACGCTCCTGTTTTAAACACACCAGTAGGTTGCTATCCTATTTAAAATCAAAGCCAACCCCACTCTGGCAGCTCCTGAAAAAGTTAAAAAGAGTTACCTCGGGATGTAGCGGTTCCACTCCTTGGTACGTGCCCCAGTGAAATGAAGACCTACATCCACGCTGACACTTGCACACGCGTGTTCACAGCAGCCAAAAAGGTGGAGACAACCCAAGTGGCCATTGATGGGAAAATGGATAGACAAAACGTGGTCCCTTCACACAATGGAACATCACTCAGCCATAAAAGGAACAAAGCCCTGACACTCGCTGCAATGCGGGTCAGCCTCGAAAACACCATGCCGGGTGAAAGCGGCCAGACACCAAGGGCCACGTGCTGTGTGACTCCATTTAAGTGAAACGCCCAGAACAAGTAAATCCACAGAGACAGCAGATCAGGGGTTGCCGGGGCTGGGGGAGCGGGTGGGGCATGACTGCTCACGGGCCTGGGGTTTCCTCTTGCGGGGGGTGGGAATATTTTGGAACTAGATAGTGGTGGTGGTCACACAACATTGTAAATATACTAAATGCCCTTCAACTGTTCTCTTTACATGGTTACTTTTATTACATGAAATTCACCTCGATAATCAATCAATCAGTGAAAATCGAACCCAACCCTGGGGGGCTGGCTGTGCCTGCCATCTTCTCCCTTGCCCCCCTGCCCCGTCACGCGGCCCCGAGGTGGCCGAGTCCCCCTCCCCCCAGAACCTCTGTCTGCGCGTCCCCTCCTCCTGCCCACGCTCCCCCCGGTTCTGGGAACAGCTGCATCCCGACCTGGGGGTCCCGTGCCGAGCCCCCTCCTCCGAGAAGCCCTGATCTGCTCCCTGCCCGGCACTTGGGCCTGCCTCCTCCCCTGGGCCCGGGAGGATGGGAGCAGCGTCTGCAGGCCTCCGAGCCCCCTGGGGTCAAGTGGGGCTGCCGATGAAGGGGGGAGGACCTGGCCACTGGGCTGTACCAGCCCGCAGTGAATCCAGCCCAGCATGCAGTGTGGGGCTGCAACCCCGATCCTCTTCACGGGCCGCCGAGAAGACGGAGCCGGGCTCCAGGGCACACTTGACCCCGAGGGCCACCGCCCAGAGACCGATAAGGGGGAGGAGCCCCCCCCCACCCGTGGCTCCTGACTGAAGCCCACTGGGACCCTGACACCCCAGTCTAGCAGCCTCTTCTCAGCCCCCGTCTCACTCTTGTCAGGATTCCCTCGAAGCTCTCCAAATTCTGACTTCCAACCCAGCGCCCGCCATCCTCACAGAGAGGCTGCACAGACACCACAGGCGAGACATGCACACACCTCGCTCACATGTGCGTGCAGAGGCAGGCATGCACGTCTGGGCACACACACTCACACGAATGTGTTCACACACGCCCAGTACTGAATGCACACACACGCGTGCGCGCGCACACTCACCCCCCACACACTCGTGCGTGCACACGTACGTGTGCTCACTCACTGGTGCACACGCTCACACCCCTCCCACCCGGAAGTGCCTCTCTCAGAGACACCCCCAGAAGCTGAAGAGGCAAAGAAGGAGCCTCCTCTAGAGCCCAAAGAAGGAACCAACCCTGGCAGCATCTTGAGTTTGGACTTCTGGCCTCCAGAACTATGAAACAATCAATTCTTGTTGTTTTAAGCCACTAGGTTTGTGGTCATTTGTTGTGGCAGCCCCAGGAAACTAATAAACACAGTGCTTGAGCTGTCCCTGAAGACTCTCAGGGGGCCCTCCCCCAAATCGCCCTCCAGCTGGGTGCAGGGGCACCAGAGCCCAGGGGTAGCAGGAAGGGCCCTGGAAAGGTGCTGAGGGAAGCACGGAGGTGCAGGCAACAGGACGCAGCCAGAGCGGGGAGGCCCCCGGGGTCATCTCCGCCGCTCCGGATGTGGGAATAGCATCCCAGTCCCTAACCCACCATCCCGAAATACAAAAGCTCTGCAGAGGCCCTTCTGGTGAGCGTGGTGCAGGCCGACCAGCAGTAACATGACCAGTGGATGGGAGGCTATTGCCGTTTGCTCACAGAGCATCAGTTTTTCTGCAAACATGTGCCAGGTCCATACTGTGAGGCTGCCCAGACCCCATCGTGTCTGTACACGCACAATGCCATCTTCCTAGAAATAGAGCCAATATGATTCCCAGTGATTTCTGGAGCGCCCTTGACCCCCTGCTGCCCAGTCTTCCTGGGTGTGTGTCACTTGCCTGGTGTCACACTGGAGGCCAGTGGGGGGACTGCATGGGCCCCAGTGAGCACTGCCACTCTGCTGCCTCTGGGTGGGCCTGGGAGTGAGGGAAGGAGTCCAGCACAGGCTGCCCACAGGAGGCACGTGGCTACTATTTTCAGGGTGGGTTTCCACACTCGCAGGCCAAGCCGCCAGGACAGGGAGTGGACTGTGTGGGTACAGGGCACAGCAAGGTGGGGGACTTGCTGGCAGCCACTGCACAGGCATCCAGGGGCACCTCCTTGGGCATGCAGTTAGATGTGCACAAAGGGGTTCCCTGCTCTGGCCTACACCCCGGGGCTCTGTGCCTGGGCGTGTTATGCAACATCCCTGTGCCTTCACGTCTTCGCATATAAATGGAACGTTCCAGATGGACCAGGGCAGGAATCCCAGCCTGCATCGAGCCCCCAGACATTGAGCTAGAAGCAACCAGCAGTGAGCCTCACGGTTACAGGACTGTGTGCAAACAACTCAAACCTCCACAATATAAAATAAGACAATCCCAATAAAATTGGGAGTGAGTGGGGAGGGGAGGTGAAGGACCAGTAAATGGGCACAAAGCCCCAGCTCCCAAGCTGGGATGCAACACAGAACATGGAAAGGGTGGTTTGCAAAACCAGCTGGCTCTTGGAAGATGGTCTGGTGGGTCCTCGAAAAGTGAAACACAGAATTACCACATGACCCAGCAATTCCACTCCTAGGTTACAGACCCAAAGAACAGAGCTCAGGTGTTCAAACAGAAACCTGTACAACCATGTCCATAGCAGCACAAGTCACAATCACCAAAAGGTGGAAACAACACCCACGTCCACTGACTAATGAATGGATAAACAAACTCGATCCATCCATACAATGGAATATTACTCAGCCATAAAAGGGATGAAGCACTGGTACATGCTACACCATGGATGAACCTCGAAAACGTCATGCTATGGTACTGGCAGAAAAACAGCTACAAAGTTCAACGGAACAGAATTGAGAGCCCAGAATTAAACCCTCGCATATATGAATAATTAATTTACGACAAAGGAGTAAAGAACATACATCAGAGAAAGGATAGTCTCTTCCATAAATGGTGCTGGGAAAACTGGACAGCCACATGCAAAAAATGAAACTAGACCACCAACTCACACCATACACAAAAATCAACTCAAAAAGGATTAAAGACTTAACTGTAAGACCTGAAACCATAAAATTACTGGAAGAAAATACAGGCAGTACACTCTGTGACATCAGTCTTAGCAATATTTTTCTAGTATGTCTCTAGATAGGCAAGGAAAACAGAAGCAAAAATAAACAAAAGGGACTACAGGAAACTAAAAAGCTTCTGCACAGCAAAGGAAACCAGCCACAAAATGAAAAGATGACCCGCCGATGGGAGAAGATATTTGCAAAACATATATCTGATAAGGGGTTAATATCCAAAATATATAAAGAACTCATATAGCTCAACAACAACAAAAAAAAAAAACAATTTAAAAATGGGTAGGGGAGCAGAATAGACATTTCTCCAAAGAAGACACACAGATGACCAACAGGCCATGAAAAGATGTTCAGCATCACTAATTATTAGGGAAATGCAAAACCACAATGAGATATCAACTCACGCCTGTTAGAATGGTTATTATCAAAAAGGCAAGAAATAACAAGTGTTGGTGAGGACGTGGGCAAAAGGGAACCCTCGTGCACTGTTGGTGGGAATGTTAAGTTGGTGCAGCCACTATGGAAAACAGTATGGAGGGTCCTAAAAAAAATTAAGAATAGAGGGCTTCCCTGGTGGCGCAGTGGTTAAGAATCCACCTGCCAACGCAGAGGACACGGGTTCGAGCCCTGGTCCAGGAAGATCGCACATGCTGCGGAGCAGCTAAGCCCGTGCACCACAACTACCGAGCCTGCGCTCTAGAGTCCACGAGCCACAACTACTGAGCCCACATGCTGCATCTACTGAAGCCTGCGTGCCTAGAGCCCGTGCTCCACAACAAGAGAAGCCACCACAATGAGAAGCCCGCGCACCGCAACAAAGAGTAGCCCCAGCTCGCCGCAGCTAGAGAAAGCCCACATGCAGCAACGAAGACCCAACGCAGCTAAAAGTAATAAATAAATTAAAATAAATAAATTAAAAAAAAAAAAAGAATCCGCCTGCCAATGCTGGGGACATGGGTTCGAGCCCTGGTCTGGGAAAATCCCACATGCCGCAGAGTAACTAAGCCCGTGTGCCACAACTACTGAGCCCACGTGCCACAACCACTGAAGCCCACGCTCCTACAGCCCATGCCCCGCAACAAGAGAAGCCACCGCAATGAGAAGCCCATGCACCACAGCGAAGAGTAGCCCCACCTGCTGCAACTAAAGAAAGCCCACGTGCAGCAACAAAGACCCAATGAAGCCAAAAAATAATTAATTAATTTTTTAAAAAAAGCTTGGTTTGGTTTAAAATAAATTAAATTTTTTAAGAAGTCCCCTCTTAAAAAAAAAAAGAAAAAGAGGTAGTGCTTGTATACAACAGAATACTACTCAGCCATAAAAAAAGAATGACATTTTGTCATTTGCAACAACATGGATGGAACGTGAGGATATTAGGCTAAGGGAAATAAGTCAGATGGAGAAAGACAAATACCCTATGATTTCACTTGTATGTGAAATAGTAAATAAATAAGTAAATAACCAAACAAAACAAAAACAAACATGTAGATAGAGAACAGAGTAGCGGTTACCAGAGGGGAAGGAGTCGGGGGGCGGAGAGGGTGGAATGGGTAAAGGGGATCAACTGTCGGATGGTAATTAAATTTTTGACAGTGAGCACACTGTAGGGAAGGCAGAAGTAGCAACATAATGTTGTACACATTCAACTTATATAGTGTTATAAACCAATGTTACCTCAATAAAAAATAAATTAAAAAAGAAAACATGACAGAAGCCAGACCCAAAAGGCCACATAATGTGAGATCCCATTTATATGAAATGTCCAGAAGAGGCAAATGCATAGAGACGGAAAGTGGCTGCCGGGGCATGAGGGGAAGGAGGGAGTTGGGGAGTGCCTGACTGCTCATGGGGACGGGTCTCCTTTGGGGGTGATGGAAACGTTCTGGAACTAGACAGAGGGGACGGTTGCACAACACTGTGAATGTGCTAAATGCCACTGAACTGTGCACTTTGAAATGGTAAATTTTACGTTATGTGACTTTTACCACAATAAAACAACACGTAAGGGCTTCCCTGGTGGCGCAGTGGTTGAGAGTCCGCCTGCCGATGCAGGGGACACGAGTTCGTGCCCCGGTCCGGGAAGATTCCACAGCCACGGAGCGGCTGGGCCTGTGAGCCATGGCCGCTGAGCCTGCGCGTCCGGAGCCTGTGCTCCGCAACGGGAGAGGCCACAGCAGTGAGAGGCCCGTGTACCGCAAAAAAAAAAAAAAAAAAAAAAAAAAAAAAACCACGTAAGAGAAAGGAAAAGCATTCCCAAGATTCTGGCCAAGCGCAAAGTGCAAGTCAGCATGGAGGTGAGCGGTGGGTGAGACCCGGAGCGACCTGTGCCGAGCCCCCGCTCGCAAGACAACGGCGTGGGTGGGGGACGGTCGCCAAGGACCACGTCCCTGCCCTCAGAGCAGTGTCATCTAACTGGGAAGCCACCACGGCCCCACATGTGTACGCAGAAGAGGAACACAGACTGCCACGTGGCTTCTTGGCCGTGGCACATCCCCTCTTGAGGCAGCCCAGGGTCAACCTGCCAGGCACCCACCCCAGGAGGGGCACAGCCGCCCACGCACTGCCAACCCACAGCGCCTTGGGGTCCATCGGTCCACGTCAGAGCCTGTCATCTGGCAGGCAGGAGCACCGAGGCCGCAGCTGTGGCCTTCTTGAGGTCTAAGAAGCATTTTGAAAAATGCAAACTAGTGGCCAACTTCTAAATTTTTTTGAAATTAACTTAAACATCAGAATTGCTGGCTCCTCCTGTAACACTAAAAGTGCCAGCAACTTGGGGCCTGGATTCCTGGCTCGTGATTTATTATCAGCCAGCGCGGGGCCACATTCCCCGCGGCGAGACAAGAGGGCTGCACAGGTCCCCTCACGCCCCATGTGCGAGTCTGGGTTCCAAGAGGGCCGGCAGGCCTGAGGTCGCCCAGCTGGCTGCAGACCCAGGGCTGCCAAGCCCAGCTTGTCCCCGCTGCCCCTCCCTCCAGCTCAGCAGCTGTGTGGACCGACCCAAGGCCTGGAGGGAGGAAGCCCCCACCCCACCCCCAGAAGCAGGCCAAGTGTGGGACAAGAAGGTATGGAGCTAAGATGTTGCATGTGGGCCAAGCAAGGCCCAGAATGCAGGTCTCACCCTGAGCCAAACCCCAAAGAAATCCACTGCTGCCTGTCCAGCATTTAACCATGAGCAGCCCCACCCAGAGTGGACACCAAGAGGTCTGCAAAGCCCTGGGGAGGGGACATGAGCAAAGGCAAGGGGTCCGCAGTCAGGCCCAGCCCCAGGCTGGCTCAAGAGCCAGGGGTTCCTTGGGGAGAGCGCACACTACACTGCCACCCAGAACCCCCACCTGAGGGAACCGCTCAGCACAGCCCAGGAGCCCTGCCACCCTCACTGGCTCCTGTCTTCACCCTCCAGCCGTCCCAGAAAACCCTATATGTCTGGCCCAGCCGGCGGGGCTAGTGCCCTCCAGGGAGGGTCCACTAGGCATCGCCTGGGGCCAGCAGGACAGGAGGCCCGAGCAGGCAGTTGGAGACACGGGGAGCCAGTCACCTGAGGTTGCTGGAAAGGAGGCTGGCAGGGAAGCCAGCAGGGCCAGCAGGGGACGAGCTCTGTGGCTCATGTGCTTACCCACCAGCATAAAGAGGTCCTGGGGCGCTCCAGGTTCCGGGCTGGGTGGAGGCTGAGGATTTCTGAGTGAGAGGGGCTGTGCAGAAAACAAGCAGGAAAGGGGGTCGGGGGTGGGGGAGCAGGTGGTAAAGGAGGTGACACTGGAGCTGGGAAGAGCACTCCAGGCAGGCGGTCCAGTGAGTGCAAAGGCCCTGGGGTCAGAGTGAGCATGACAGGCGGAGGGGGACATGGGGGCAGGCCAGGCCACCCATGAGTGAGCAAGGAGCTAGGGGGAGGAGGGCGCAGAGCCTCACGGGACCTCACTCTGAGTGTGATGAGAAGCTACGAGAAGAATTAAAGCCAGTGACCTAGGCTGCCTTCCCTCGCACAGAGTTCCCATGCTCGGAGGAGGTGGACAGAGGAGCCAGTGTCGCGCTGGCGATGGGGGAGCAGACAGCCCATCCACGGCAGGCAGGGCACAGGGCAGGTGGAGATTAGGCCCCTGAACTCAGCCACCTTCCAGGATGGGGCCCAATACGACACCTGGACAGATGAGGGGCTGCGCAGGCACAAGGAAAAGCACCCAGGGCAGACGGGACCTGGAGACTCACCTGTCCCGGGGACCAAGCGCTCCCAGGCGGCACCCCTGGGTGCACTTCCAGCTTTCCAGCAGGTCCCAGGAGGGTGCTGACAAGCACACCGGCTCACCCCAAGTATCATCCATGACCCCTGGCTGGTCCCCAGGCTCTATCTGTCCCTCTCTCGTGCCCATGCAGGTGCTGGCCAGCCTTCCTCCCAAGGTCTCCTTCCTTCCCATCCAGACCCCAAGGCGGGGTCTGCTCCCCTGCTCCAGCGGCTGTGCCCCTCACTGCAGGCTTCCTGCCACCACCCTCAGGATGAAGTCCCACGTTCCCGCAGAGCGTGAGGCCAGGACAGGCGCTCTCAGGATCCTGTGCCCTTGGTCCCCACCTTCTCACGGGCAACCCCCACCCCACCACGCCAAGCCTCTGCAGCTGCTGTGCCCTCTGCCAGGTGCACCCTCGCCCGCCCCCCCCAGGTGAACCTCACTCGGGGCACCACAGGGCCCAACATGGCTCCCCTCATGCCCCATCAGGCACCCTCTGCTCCAGACGCAGCTGTAGCCCTGCACCTCCAAGCACCATGAAGGCTCAGAGCAGGCACTGCTGGTCAGGCCTTTGTCGACCGGGGGTGCCTCTCCAGCCTGGTGCCTGTGGCTACCCTTGCGAGGAAAACCCCCCTCTCTCCCCATTACTTCGCTCCTCTCCCAGCCTCCGCCCTGTGGTCCCCTCCCAGCTCCCTCCAACATGGCTCTCTTAAGGACTCAGCCCTCTGCTTCTCACGTGTCACCCCTTCTAGGGCAGCCCCGGATGCCAAGTCAGCCAGCAACTCCAGTGTGCCACCTGGCCCTGTGCTTGGAACGCTCTCCATCGTGCTCACAGGAGCCTCCTCCATCTCAGCAGCCCCTCACGAGGCTCTTGTCCGCCCAAGTCCTCCACTCCACACCCCCGCTCCTCGTGGCCCTGGCAGATGACACCGTGATCTTCCCCACGCGGCAGCCAGAAACCCGGGGGTGGCCCCGTTTTTCCCTCGGGCCTCCCCGCCGTGGCCGGTCTGACGGTCACCTCTCCTCCACAGCTCCTGAGCCCCCAGATTCCCCTCGCCCCACAGTCGTGCCCCAGACAAACCCCTGCCAGGTCTCTGTGCCTCAGGATATGCTGTTCCTTCTCCTCTGTCGCTCCCTACCCACCTCCTGTCCCACCACAGAGCTCTCTGCCTCCAGGCAGCCCTCCCAGCTTGGCCCCACCCTCCAGTAACCTCTTTTCCCCTCTAAGTCAGTAGCTCCTCAGGGCAGTCAGCAGATGTGATTCCCTCCACAGGGCACCAACTGTGTGCAGGTACAGTCCTAAGGGTTGTTCACACACTGAGATGGTTAACCCGCTCTACAGAACATCTTAGGAGCGGTGATGGGAAAACTGACAGGGGCCAGTTATGTGTTTTCCCAGGGTCACGCAGCTGGCAGGAGAGGAGCAGAACTTCATACTGTTAGGATGGCAACAATACCCGAAGCAACCTACAGAGACAATGCAATCCCTATCAAAATCCCAACAACAGGGGCTTCCATGGCAGTCCAGTGGTTAAGACTCTGCGCTCCCACTGCAGGGGGCACAGATTTCGATCCCTGGTTGGAGTAAGATCCTGCATGCCGCACAGCGTGGCCAAAAAAAAAAAAAAAAAATTCCAACAACATTTTTGGCAGAAATAGAAAAATCCACTGTAAAGTTCATATGGAATCTCAAGGGACCCCAAAGAGCCAAGACCATCTTTAAAAAGAAGAACAAAGTTGGAGGACTCATGCTTCCCGATCTCCAAACTTACCACAAAACCACAGCAACCAAGACAGTCTGGTATTGACATAAAGACATATAACACCAACGGAATAGAATACAGAGCCCAGAAATAAACTCTCACGTATATGGTCAAATGATTTTTGACAAGGGTGCCAAGACCATTCAAAAAGGAAAGGACACTCTTTTCAACAAATGGTGCTGGGAAAACTGGATCTCCACATGCACAAGACTGAGGCTAAACCAATATCTTATACCATATATAGAAATTAACTCAACACGGATCCAGACCTAAAGCTAAAACTATAAAACTTTAACTATGTAACTAAAATTATAGAAGCTCAGAAGAAAACAGAGGAAAAACTTCAAAACACTAGATTTGGCAATGACTTCTTGGCTGTGAAACCAAAAAGACAGTCAACAAAAGAAAAATATATATAAATTGGGCTTTGTCAAAATTGAAAACATTTGTGTATCAAAGGACACCATCAACAGAGTGAAAAGGCCCCATTCCCATGGAACGTGAGAAAATATTTGCAAATCATGTATCTGATAAGGGATTAACATCCAGAATATATATGGAACTCCTAAACCTCAACAGCAAAAAACAACTCAATTCAAAAATGGGCAAAGTGGGCTTCCCTGGTGGCGCGGTGGTTGAGAGTCCACCTGCCGATGCAGGGGACACGGGTTCGTGCCCCGGTCCGGGAAGATCCCACATGCCGCGGAGTGGCTGGGCCCGTGAGCCATGGCCGCTGAGCCTGAGCGTCCGGAGCCTGTGCCCCGCAAAGGGAGAGGCCACAACAGTGAGAGGCCCGCGTACCACAAGAAAAAAAAAAAAAAAATGGGCAAAGTAACACAAAAATACTAATTAGAAAAGATATACGCACCCTTATGTTCATTTCCACACTATTTACAACAGCCAAGATATGGGAACAAACTAAGTGCCCATTGATGGATGAATGGATAAAGAAAATGTTTTATACATATGTATTTATACATACACACACACACACACACACACACACACACACACACACAGTACAACTCAGCCATAAAAAAAGAATGAAGTCCTGCCATTTGAGACAACATAAATGGATATGAGAGTGTTATGCTATATCAAATAAGTCAGATGGAAAAAACCAAATACCATATGATTTCACTCATATGTGGAATCTAAAAAAAAAAAAAAGAAGAACAAACAAAATAAAATAAAAACTCATCGATACAGAGAATAGATTAGTGGTTACCAGAGGGAAAAGGGGTTGGGGGTGGACAAAATGGGTGAAGGGGTCAACTGTATGGTGATGCATGGTAACTAGACTTGTGTTGGTGATCACTCTGCAGTGTACACAGATGTTGAACTACAATGCTGTATGCGTGAAACTTACATTTAAAAAAAAATAAAATGGGCAAAGGACCCAAATAGATATCTCTCCAAAGAAAATATACAAATGGCCAACATGTGCATGAAAAGATGTTCAACATCACTAATCATTAGGGAAATGCAAATCAAAACCACGAGATACCACCTCACATCCACAAGGATGGCTATAATCAAAAAGCCATAAAATAAAAAGTACTGGTGAGGATGTGAAAAAATTGGAACCTTTGTGCACTGTTGGCGGGAATGTGCAGCCGCTGTGGAAAACAGTGTGGAGGTTCCTCAAAAAATTAAACACAGGATGGCCACATGATTCAGCAATCCCACTTTTGGGTATACACCCCCCCAAAAAATGGCAGCAGGGATTCGAACAGATATTTGTACAGCCATGTTCAGAGCAGCATTATTCACAACGGCCAAAAGGTGGAAGCAACCCAAGTGTCCAATAAATGGGTAAACAAATGTGGTCCATCCATACCATGAAATATTATTCAAGCTTAAAAAGGAAGGAAATTCTGACATATGCTACACCACAGACAAACCTTGAGGACATTATGCTAAGTGAAATAAGCTAGTCACAAAAGGACAAATATTATGAGTCAGTCCATTTACACGAGGTCCCTAGAGTAGTCAAATTCATAGAGACAGAAGGTGTTTAATATGGGAACAGAGTTTCGGTTTTGCAAGATGAAAAGAGTTCCAGAGATGGATGGTGGGGACGGTAGCACCACAATGTGAATGTACTTAATGCCCCCGAACTTAAAAATGGTTAAGATGGTGAACCATTACGTATATTTTCCCACTTTATTTATTTACTTATTTGGCCGTCACGCGACTTGCTGGATCCTAGTTCCCTGACCAAGGATCAAACCCGGGCCCGGGCAGTGAAAGTGCTGAGTCCTAACCACTGGACCACCAGGAAATTCCCTCCCACAATTTTTAAAAAGGAAAAATACAAAAAGAAAATTAGCATTTCACTCCTATGGAATTCCTGCCCCAAACACACCACCGTAACCCCATGGCAAGAAAACAGACAAACCGCCCTGAATGAGATTCCACAAAAAGACTGAGCAGTTCTCTTCAAGAGGTGAAGGTCATGGACACTGAGGAAACCCTGAGCATCATGGATTGGAGGAGACTGAGGTGACCCAACGACTAAATGCAACGTGGGAGCCTGGACAGAACCTAGGCCCAAAAAAGGTCACTGAGGGACATCTGGGGAAATCCAAACGCAGACTGGAGTCTAGCTGATAGACCTGTGACAATGCTGCTGTCCTGGTCCTGTGACGCCGTTCATGGTGAGGGGCTATGGAAACTGTACTGTCTTTGCAACTTTTCACTAAATCTAAAACTCTCTCAAAAGAAAAAGTGAAAAGAAATGAATATCCCTCCCCCCCAATAAAACTGAACAGACAATTCCTAAACTGTTTCTTGGCACCTGTCACATGTCAAGCCAGGGCACATGGGTGCAAAGTGTAAGACCCTGCCCCATGGGGCACCCTGATGCCCCCCGGCACGAGGCTAAGCGCTTAGGGTGGGCACGTCATCTAATCTGTACAACTCTACACATGGAAAAACTGAGGCACAAGAGGAGGAGTCATTTGGAGGAAGCCGGCAGAGGCAGGGCTTTGAGCCCCAATAATAGCCACTTAGACTTGCAGGGTGGGGGCGTCGCCATGGGGAGGGCTCTTGGGCACAAGTGACCCCCAGAAGGCCCCTGCTACTGACCCTCAGGGCTCCTCCCTCTGCATCTGTTGAGCCAGCAGGGATGAAATTAGCATCTCCTTGGCACCTTGGCTGCTGGGCCCATAAATCACTCCTGAGGCTGTGCATTGATTCTGTGATGGTTTAATGAGCCGCTCCCATCCTAATTACAGCTATCAAAGCCCTCCTGCTTGGGAGGACAGCAGGGATCAAGACAGCACAATGCTCACGGGTACAAAAGGACCCACGGAGGAGGGCCGCAGGAGTTTGTCTCTTCTGAACTTGATCACTGAACTTGATCTCAATGTGAGAGAGGCTCTTTAGCCGGCAGGGCATGGACACAGCAGCCCCCTGGACGTTCCGGCAGGGCGGACAGATCTCGGTCTTTGTGGGGCATGCTCCACCCCCCACCCCCACCCCGGTGTCCCCAGCCCGAGGACTGGCCAGCCCTGCAGAGCCAGCCCTGGGCACTCTGCCTGGCTGGGCTGACACTTCCTCCCTGAGATTTCCAGGCGAATGACCAGCTGGCATGCACCCACCCACCCTCCGCGCCCAGGTGAGCTGTTGTCAGATGCACGGAGGAAAAGGGAAGTGCTTTGGGTTTTCTGTTTTCAATCCTCATCAAAGTTTTGAGACATAAACAATTTCTTTTATTACTGAAAAAAAAAAAGGGTGGCAGGGTATGTCCCTGCAACCCCAGCTGGCAGGGAAGGGCACACCTCAAAAGCTCTCACAGGGCTTCTCCCATCATGAGCGTCCTTGCGGGAGCAGGGCAGCTCAGGAGGGACCACCGAGCTCCCAGGCTGGATCCAGGAACAGAGGCTCAAATGCTCAACAGCCAACAAGGGAAAAGATCTGTCCTTCACAGCAGAGACTGACCCCTCTGGATAGAATGCCGTGCCCAGGCTTTGGGGTGAAACCCCCGTGACCAGTGGGGTGTCAGGATGGGACCACCTGACAGAGAAGGAAGTTCACATAGGAAATTAGGACTCAAGGTCTCTTCTCTGCTGCAGAAATGCCTTTCCTCATTATGGGGGCCAGCAGAGCATAAAGTGAAAGCTATTTAATATAAACCTCCCCCATCCCCACCCTGGGGAATCAGATTCCCGATTCTTGGGTGAAAGAACTTCCGCCAAGTCAGCAAGTCCTGGTCTGTAAGGAGTCAGCGTTCATTCCCTCAGCACCCACCACCCCTTGGGGATGCCTGCCCTGGTTCCCTCCCAGGGGACTAGTCCACCCCAGACCCCTGCATCCCCTGCCCTCACTCTCCCCAGGCCTGTGCCCATATGGTGGCTGGAGGGATCTTTGCTAAACCTACATCGCACATCACTGCCCTGCTCATAACCTTTCTGGAGCACCCCACCACCCCAGAATCGGACTCTGACCCCTCACGGGGGCCCATGACACATCACCCACGGAGTTCGGCCGGGCCAGGCTCTCCCCAACAACAGGCCTCACATCTCCCAATCCCATGGCTCACCCTTGTGCCTTGGGGCTCAGCCCAAACGCCACCTCCACCAAAGGGCCCCCCTACTCCCATCCCATTTCACTCTCTCAGAGCCATGACTTTGGGGCCAGGGACCAGCTGGCTGCTGGCATGGTTTCCCCACTTGTTCTGCAAGGTTTCCCCAGGGCCCAGCACAAAGTAGGTGCTCAATAAATACTGACTGAAGCACTAGACTTTCCAGTCCAAACCCTGGCCACTGCAGGGAGACCTCACTGCGTGGTCCAGTGCTTCCTATGTTCCCCAGCCCAGGGTACCTGCAGGGCCGAACAGGCACCACGCTGCCCCAGGCCCGCCCTCCGGAGCCCACAGGCGTCTGCCAGTCCACTCCAGACCCCTGCATAGTCAATACAAACTCCAAGTTTCTCCCTAAAACTGTTCAGAAAACTGTAGCTCTGGGAAGATCCTACTACCCACCTGGCTCTGTAGCCGCTCGGCACCCGGTACACGTTCCCAGATGGAAAACGGGACCCCACGCCACATTCCCACTACTTAAGGGGAGAAGCCTGACTGTGTGGTGGGAGACTGGCCCTTTTAGAGGACACTTGCACCCAGAAGATTCTAAAATGAACTAGAGATAGGCCTGCCCTCGGGGGGGTCACAGTCCAGTATCTGCTTAGTGCCTGTTGAAAACCCACTCCGTGCCTGCTGACTGTCTGCTGTGCCCACTCCATGCCTGCTGCCAAGCGCCTGCTGGGCACCTGCTGGGTACACCCTGTGTGCCTGCTGAATGCCTGCTGGGCACCCACCGATGGTTCACTCTGTGTCTGCTGAGCACCTGCTGGGTATACCGGGTACCTGCTGAGCAGGAGCTGAGTGTCTGCTGAATGCCTGCCATTTGCCCGCCCAGTGCCGCTGAGTACCGCCGTGCATTCACTGTGCGCACGCCTCCAGAATCCCAGCAGCGGCAAGCACGCATCTACGTGCGAGCCCCATTCCGGACACGCTACCTGGGTTAACCCGTCTAGGTCTCACCACAAGCCTATGAGGCAGACACCACTGTGACCCCTGCTTCACCGAGAGGGAGAAGAGCCCAGAGGGGACTCCCAGGTCTAAACTCACTCAGGAGGAAGCAGGGAAAAGCCCAGCAGCATGGTCCCAAGCTGGGTACCAGGTGTTACAGGCCCCCCTCACCCCAAGCACTTTCTCCCCTCCACGCCCATCTGAGAACTCTGAGGAGGAAGCCCCGGCCGCGCCTCATTTCCATCTGGCAAATAATAAATATTGACTCTCTCTGAATCCTTGGCCCGAGAGGCAAGCAGTGGCTTCCTTGTTTGCGCACCTGGACCCCCAGCCAGCCGGCGGCACCAGAGCCACCTCTGGCCAGGGCAGGGCACACCCACCTCTGCTCTGGGGTAGGGCTGGACATGGTGGAGGGAGGGAGGTGAGGAGAGGGGGTCGGAGACGCCCCAGCCAGAAATGGGGGGCTAATCCATCCTACAAGCTCCGAGATGAGGTGAGACTCTCCCATCCCCACCCCTTTCTCACTGGTTCCCCCACCTCGCTCTCCTTCCTGCTCACCTCTGAGTAAACCGTCATTATTACCTCTGAAATGTCCCAAATCGGCCTTCCCTCTGTCCTCATCGTGGCAGAGCCCAAGGTGCTACAGTCCCCTCCCTGCTGCAGGGGGTTCAGAGACAGACACACAGGTGGGGCAGGCACAGGGAGGAATACAATGAACGCCTGATTTGCAAAACACCTGGGATGACCGCCATGGTCACCAACAGATGTATATGAATCGAAGCTCAGCCTCCAACAGGGCCCCTTATGGCTGCATTAAGAAAAATGTGGGCCCCAGATTCAGACACAGGGTCGATCCCAGCACCTCCACACACAGCAAACCACCTGACCTGTCACGCCTTGGTCTCTCATCTGTGTACCAGGGGAAGCAACAGGCTCTTTCTCGGGGTGACCGCCACCACTTGCTGGGTGTAGGCACCTGGGCTCTAGCAAGCATGGCCCCTGCCACTCCCGCACCTTCGCGTCACTCACGTCACCGTCCTGCTGGAACCTTCCATGACACCCCATGGCCCACAAACAGGGCCTGGCCTAGGGCCCTCCATCACCCGCCCCACCTCCCTCCCCAGCCCTCTGCCCGTGCAGTCTGTGCTCCTCAAGCCCTTCCCTCCACGCACAGGGTTCCAGCAGCCTGGAAGGCTCTGCCTCATCCCGACCGGCTGGCCAACTCCCAGAGCCGCATGAGACAGGGGAAAACGTGTGGTGACCTGGGTCTGTCCAAAGGGGTCAAATCCCAGCTCTCCCACCTCGAATGTTCTGTGACATTTGCTCTCTGAGCCGTGGTTTCCCCCTCAGTAAACCCGGGAGGATGCCGTCAGCTGCCTGGGGTGTTGATATGTCGCCAGGCTCAAGGTCTGCACCTCAAGGAACCGGGGGCCTCTACCGACCCCTTCTCGCCTGCACAATCCTGGCACGCGGGGGAGCACAGGAGCAGGGCTTCCCAGCCTCGGCACCCACCGACATCACGGGCCTCGTGCACACTGCAGGGTGTGGAGCAGCACCCCTGGTCTCCGTTCACCAGATGCCAGGAACACCCACCGCCCCAAGTCATGACAACCCAAGATGTCCCCAGACGTTGCCAAATGCCCGCAGAGGCAGAACCGGCCGGGGTGAGCACCCTGGAGCACCCATTTTTGACGCTTCCCCACCACTGCACTCGGGCGGTCTCTCCCCAGGCCAGACCCCACCCCTGACATCCACATGGCATCTTCCAGAGGGTCCCTGTTTAAAAAGAAATCCCCAGCACCAAGGACTCTGAATCCCAGCCCCTGAGGCGCCAGTACCCTGTCTCACGGAACAGCATGGAAGGCAGCCTGTACCACTGAGCTGAAACCAGAAGCCCCCGGCGCCGAGAGCGGCAGAGGAGGCCCAGCACTCAGCCTTCGGGACGCCCTCAACGGCCCAATGCTGACCCACAGTAACCTAAGTGACCCCGAGCAGGACCAGAAGGCCCACTGCGTGGACAAGAGTCATCTGGCACTCTGCCCCCGAGCCAGCCTTGGGGACAGTGACAGCAGAACCCTCCCTGGTGGTACGGACCGACAATTACCACCAGGCCACCAACCAAGGGCCAGACAGCCCACTTACCCCTCTGACGGAGGCCAACCCTATCCCTCCACCTGGCACAGCCCTGGTGACCCCGGTGTCCGGGCCTCCCAGCAAGGCCCACATGGCAGGGTCCTCAGATCCCCACTCAGAACTCAGGTCCCCACCCAGACCTCCAGAAGCAGGATCTTGGGGGAGCCCAGAGTCTGCATCCTTTAGTTCCAAGGTGGTTCAGAGACCCCCAAGAGTGACAGAACCACTGCCCACCATCCTCCCAACCTTCCTTGTTGCTCTTGGTCAGTGGGGCTCAAACTGTGGGCGACAGCCATTGGCCCAGGGCCAGCAAACTCCTGTAAAGAGCCAGATGGTAGATATCTCCACCTCTTTAAGCCATCAGGTCTCTGTGGCAATGACTCAACTGCCACAGACAAGGCATGAATGAATGGGCGTGGCTGTGTTCTAATAAAACTTTATTTACAAAAAAACAGGTGTAGCTGGCTGAGCCCTGGATTACTGGGTTATGAAACCAATTCAGTGGGTCCCTGGCATTTTATAATAAACAGAAGGGAACCAATTATATCAACTTTGCACACACACAGGGAGGGCTGGACTCCTTGGAGAAAACTGTTTCAATTGTATGTTTGTTGGTGGCGGCTGTTATGACACGAAACACAAATTTCTAACAGTGGGTCACAGTCAAGGAAATGAGAAGGCGGCCTCGGAACTAAGCCCTCAGCTTCCATGCCTGTCCCTCAGCCAGTGACACCCTCCCCTCACCCAGCCACAGACCCCCCTGGTTCCACACCTACTGCAGGTCCAGCAAGCCCTCCTGGATTCCCCGGAGCAGGTGGGCCCCAGCACCGCACACCCTGCGCACCGGCCACCACCTGGTGAATCAATATGCCCGGCAATTCCACTCCCGGGCACGTGCCCACAAGGTGAAAACAGGGGCTTGTGCAAATACTTGCACACACATGTTCACAGCAGCACCATTCATGACAGTGAGAAAGTGGAAACAGGCCATATACCCATCAACAGGTAACAGATAAACTAAATGTGGTCCATCCACACAACAGAATATTTGGCCACAGAAAGGAATGACACTCTGACACGTGCTACAAAGTGGATGACCCTCAAAAACATCATGCTGAGTGAAAGAAGCCAGACACAAAAGGCCACATGTTGTATGGACCCATTTACATGAAATGTCCAGACACGCCAATCCACAGAGACAGAAAGTAGATTAGTGGTTGCCAGGAGATGGGGCAGGGGAGGATAGGGAGTGACGGCTAATGGGGACGGGATCTCCTTCTGGGGTGATGGAAATGTTCTGGAACTAGACAGAGGTGATGGTTGTACAACACTGTGAATGTGCTAAATGCCACCGAAATGTGTATTAAAATGGTTCATTTTATGTGAATTTCACGTCAATTTTTTAAGGCTTTTTTTTCAAAGCAAGGTCACTCCGCATGGTTCCCGGGCTGGCCATGAGCTTTAGGAGGGTTCTCTACACAGGACCCCGGGCTGGCAGGGCCACTCAGCAGTCCCCGGTGGGAACAGAACCAGGGCTCTCCAAGAAAGCCTCCTTCCAAATGACAACTGGACCAATTAACCCAGAAGCATGTCCCGTGCCAGCCACAGAGACTTCGGCACCCAGCCTGATCTAGACCATGGGTTTTATGGGAAAAGCGCCATGGGCACCGCACAAAGGTGTGTGTGATGGTGTCCCAAGGCTGCCGCCTCCAAGATGAGGACAATTAGTGACAGGAAATATGGAGTCCAGGGTCCAAGTCATCGGAGAAACAGGGGCGTGGCTGGAGAAACTGAGTCACGTTTCGGAAAAACCAAGGCCCACATGGGGCCAAGCAGGCTCTGGCGAGCTACTGAAGGTTCTAGTTTGTGTTCTTACTTCCTTGTTTCGGACACAGCGCGTGTGCTCATCCCAGAGCTACACGTCAGTTCTGCCTCTTCCCAGCTGGGATGCGGCACTGGGCCTCAGCTTCCCCATGGGCACAATGGCAAAGCCGACCCTCCTCTCCGGTAGGAGGGGCTGAGCCACAAGAATGGGGTTGAGTGAAAGCCACACGGTGCCCAGCAGGGGGCAGGACCCGAGAGTGCAAAGGACAGCCTTTACCCCTGACCACACTGTGACCATACTCTTGGTCAGCTCCTGACAAGACGCCCCCTCCTGCCCCAGGGCCTTTGCTCTAGCTGCTGTTTCTCAGGCTTGTTCACCATCACCACCAGGCCCAGTACAGAGCGAGAGTCCCCAGGTCCTGACAATGGGTGTGTGACGGATCCACTCAAGGCCTCGAGGGGAACACGACCTGCCAGAGAAGGACACGTGTGCACATCTGCAGACAACCCTCAGGCCCACCGCCCCGAAGCGGGTTCCGCACGGTACCTGGACTCCGCGGGCTCTGTCTCAGCCCAGGAGAGTGTCCGCCAAATGACCGCCAAAGGCGGGGGGGTGCATAAAACAACACAAATTCATTTCTGCACAGCTCGGGAGGCCAGACATCCAAAATCGAGGTGTCGGCAGGGCCATATTCCCTCTGGAGGCCCTAGGGGAGGACCCTCCCTTGCCTCTTCCAGCTTCTGGGGGCTCCACGCATCCCTGGCTCGTGGCTGCAACACTCCAGTCTCTGCCTCCGTCATACATGGCCTCTCATATGTGAGTCCGGGTCTTCTCTTTTCGTGAGGACGCCAGTCATCTGACCACCCTAAATCCAGGACAACCTCATCCTGAGATCCTTACCCTACTCACAGCTGCAGAGACCTTTTTTTCCAAATAAGGTCAGAGTCGCAGGTCCTGGGAGTCAGGATGTGGGCATATCTTCTTAGGGCCCCCATTCAACCTATTATCGGGTGTGGCAGATCACGAGCTGGAGGGCACTGAGACTGCTGGGGCCTTCTGGAGATGGGGTGCAGTGTACCCCATCCTCTCAACAGAGCAGCTTGGCGAGTCCTGCGTGCGTGTGTGTGTGTTAAGGCTGCAGATGGCACCAGACACTTGAAGCAGCCGGCACAGAGGCAAATGGTGCCAAAGCCCAGGATGGAGGCCAGGACTGGGGGCGGCCTCCACGCTCAGCTAACCCGAGCCCCCGCTGCACGGTGCCTGCGGCCCAGAGGCCCGTTTTCCAACAGCCTGTGCAGAGCCACCCCCGTCACAGGGTAGGGCCGGGAGAACACCCTCCTTGAGCGCAGCCAGAGCTGGCAGCCCTGGCTGGGCCACCGTGGACTGCTTTGCACGCGGGCTTTTTCTGGCCCCAGTGCTGCTCCCTGGGATGCTCAGTGATCAGTTACAGGCAGAGCCTCCTGTGCCCTGAGCCCCTGACAAGTGGGCGACGCGCCCCCATCTCTTCCCCTCACCTCCCACATCCGGTCCACCCACACGTCCAGTCATCTCTGCTGGCAAAATCCACCGCTCCGGCCACTGCCACGGCCACCTCCCTGCTCAAGCCACCTTCTCCATTCCCCAGCCAGGATGCTACAGTGGCCTCGCACCATCTGCCTGCTTCCCTTCTCGCCCCCTTGCCCACTCAGCTCACAGCCATCTTTGTAAGACACGAAGCATCCTTGAATGATTACATGGAGAGTTACCATTTGAGAGTGACCAGCAACTCCACTCCTCGGCGTATACACCCAAGGGAAAGGAAGACCCGCATCCACACAAGCACTGGGACACAAACGTCCGCAGCAGCACTAGTCACAGTAGCCAAAAAGGTGCAAACATCCCGAGTGTCCACGGATGAACAGATGGATACGCGAAATGCAGTGTATCCACACCACGGAGTATTATTCAGCCTTAAAGAGTAATGAAGTAATGGACAGTGGTGGCTACACGACACTGTAAACGTACTTAATACCACTGATCTGTACACTTGTCAATGGTTAAGATGGTAAATTAGGGACCTCCCTGGTGGTCCAGTGGGTAAGACTCTGAGCTCCCAATGCAGGGGGCCTGGGTTTGATCCCTGGTCAGGGAACTAGATCCCGCATGCCGCAACTAAGAAGTCCGCACGCTGCAACTAAAGATCCCACAAGTCGCAACGAAGATCCTGAGCGCCTCATCTAAGACCCGGCACAGCCAAAATAAATAAAATAAATACATAAATGTTAAAAAAAAAAAGATGGTAAACTGTATGTTTTGTATATTTTACCACAATTCTTAATAAAGAAAGGAAGGACTGATACACCCTACAATATGCATGAACCTCGGAAACATCACGCTGAGCAAAAAAAGTCAGACATAAAAAGCTACGTGTTATATGATTCCATTTATATGAAATGTCCAGAACAGGCAAATCCACAGAGACAGAAAGTAGATGAGTGGTTGCCAGGAGTGTGGGAGGGGGAATGGGGAGTGACTGCTAAGGGGACGGGGTTTCCTTCTGGGGTGATGGAAATGTTCTTCTAAAATTGGTGATGGTTGCACAACTCTGTGAATATGCTAAAAACCACTGGATGGTACACTTTATTTATTTTTTTGGCCGTGCCACGCGGCTTGAGGGATCTTAGTTCCCTGACCAGGGATTGAACCTGTGCCCCCTGCAGTGGAAACTCGTAGTCTTAACCACTGGACCACCGGGGAAGTCCCTAGATGGTGCACTTTTCTTTTTTCTTTTTTGGCTGCGTTGGGTCTTCGTTGCTGCATGCAGGCTTTCTCTCTAGTTGGGGTGAGTGGAGGCTACTCTTCATTGAGGTGCGCTGGCTTCTCTTGGTGCGGAGCACGGGCTCTAGGCACACGGGCTTCACTAGTTGCGGTGTGTGGGCTCAGTAGTTGTGGCGCGTGGGCTCAGTAGTTGTGGCTCACGGGCTCTAGAGTGCGTGCTCAGTAGTTGTGGCGCACGGGCTTAGTTGCTCCGCGGCACGTGGGATCTTCCTGGGGCCAGGGCTGTCCCCTACATTGGCAGGCGGATTCTTAACCACTGTGCCACCAGGCAAGTCCCAGTACACTTTAAATGAGTGGTTTGAATGTATTGGGAATGATATCTCAATAAAGCTATTACAAAAACAAGCAAAGGATCAGGCCACTGACCATCACAGACCCTCCCAGGGCCCCTCCCTCAGGGGCCAGCCGCATCTCTCCTCTCTCTCTCTCAATATGCCAGCCTCAACCTCGCCAAGCCCTTCCCACCTCGGGGCCTCTGCACCTGCCTCCCTCACAAGGGACACCCTTCCCCAGCATGGGGTGGGGGTGGGGGGCGCGGGGGCCTCTGTCTCACTGTCCAGGTGCCAGCCTCCCGCCCTAGCCAGTCCTAGCACATTGCTTTGCTTCTTCTGAGAGCATCGGCCTCATTTATCTGTAGCAATTCTCTCCTGTCTCCACTAAAACCATGCCGGCTCCCCAAGAGCATGGCCCTCACATGCCTCATATGCTGCTGGCTCCCCAGTACCTAATACAGTCCCTGGGACGTGCTGGGCAAATAAAAATGTCATTTTGTGGAATAAGCAAGCTACCCTTGCTCACAGATCAGGATTCTGAGACCCAGAGAGGTTAAGAAACCTGCCCGAAGTCACACAGCAGAGCACCACAGCCCTCTCTGCACATCAGGCTGCCCATGTCTGAGGACGAGAAAGGAGCATTCGTGCACTCACCTCTCTACCCTGCGACCCAAAAGTGGACGTCACACCCCATCCGCCACCCGAACTAGCCCTTGGGGTACCTGCCCCTGGGTGAAGTGACAGCATGGATCTACTCATCAGGCTCAACACCTGCTGACCGGCCTTTCACAAGGGAAGGCACTGCGGGTGCACCCATCACGACCGAGGGCCGTGCACAGACACACATCGACACGAGTGTCCCCGCTCGCTCCGGGAGTGGGCGTGCTGACCTGTGGAATTCCCCTGAGAAGAGCAGGTACCAACTGGGCCACGTCCCACCTGTTCTCAGGTGAAACGTTTGTGTCTACCGCAGGCGGAGGCAGCGCAGAAGGCTGCAGCCATAGGAGGGTGAGCAGGAGGAGACCCTGCATCAGGCGGGTTCGCTCACCTGCACCAGACACTGCTGATGTACCACGTGCCATGTGCAATAGCCGGAAAAGGCTGGGAAAGAGCTTGCCCATCCTGGTCTCAGGTGCAGGCAAAGCCACCAGCCTGCCCACAGTGGCACAGCCGTATTGATGGGTGCGGAGTTTTGAACTATCTGCCCGGGTGCAAAGCTCGCACCCCTGCCCACACAGCGTTTCCTTCAAACTGAAGGTATCTCGGCCTTGACACTGCTGACACCTGGGGCCGGATCACTGTCTATGGTGGGAGCCGTCTATGCATCGTAGGGTGCATCCCTGCTCTCTACTCACTAGATGCCAGTAGCAGCCCTTCCCCTAGTCGAGACAACCAAAAATGTCATTGCCAAATGTCCCCTGAGGACAGAATCACCCCCAATAGAGAACACTGCTCTGTCTGTAAAAATCTAGTATAAGTGCACCTCCGCCCAGGGCCCAAGCCCACCCTACCTCCCCAACTCCCGAAGTAAAGGAAGGCAACAGGGCGAGGGAGGAAAGAGATGGGAAACGGTTACCAGGGGCCGAGAGAACTGCTGTCTGCGAATCTTAAAAATCTTTTCTACATCCATCAACCAATGAATGGATAAACAAATGTGGTCCAGCCATACAAAGGAATACTACTCAGCCATAAAAAGGAAAGAAGCTTCCTGATACACGCTACAATGTAGATGAACCTTGAAAACATTAGGCTGAGCGAAAGAAGCCAGACGCAAAAGGCCACATCTTGTATGAGTCCATTTATATGACACGTCCAGAACAGGTAAATCCATAAAGACAGAAAACTTGGTGGCTGCCAGGGGCTGGGGGGAGGGGCACATGAGAAGTGATTGCTAATGGGTGTGGAGTTTCTTTGAGGAATGATGAAAACATTCTGGAATTAGACAGTGGTGATGGTTGCACAACTCTGTAAATGTACTAAAAACCACTGAATTGTACACTTTAAACAAGTGAATTATATGGTACTATCTCAATAAAGTTGTTATTTTAAAGATATCTTTTCAACAACAATTCAAAAACAAACAAACAAAAAGACACCAATAATTCATTTCCAGCCCTAAAGCAGAAACCAGGCCTTGGATCATGAAGAACTGTCAAGAACCAGTGTGACCCCTTCTTCTTGTCACACCACATACATCTGACACCTACTGCATGCTAGCACACACTACATGCTGCAGACAAGATGAAGTGGACACTCCTGCACTCAGAAGCCCTGACGTATGGGCAACACTCAAGCTGCGCGCTTTCATTCATTCATTCATTCACCAACCACATCCTGAGCGAGGCCGCAAGCGGCTGGAGCAGGGACAAGCAGCACCTGGCCGACAGTGAGCACCCGACTGATATAGCTGAACAAATGCACGGAAATGAAGACACACATTCTAGTCTTAAGGTCATGATCTCAAAGAGAAACAAGCAACTAATTAAAAAGTAACGTCACCCCAAAAGCCCACCTGAGGAATCAGAAACTGAGGCTCACGGCATGGAGGTAGGTCTGCCTAGGCCAGTCAGATCGGACGTCAAATCCAGAAACCAGCGGGGTGGGTGTCTGCAGCTCCCACTCAACCCCTCCCTAAGGCCCCAGGGTACAGCAGAGGAGTCCCATCACTCTGCAGGATCGAAGCAGAGATTTACTGCCACCTGTGCAAAGCATGCTCCCCTCCCTGACCCACGAGGAAGGGCTTGCTAGACACACTCCACGAGGGAGGATACCGAGACCCAAGGAGCTTGGCACCTCATGGTGGTCGCCAGAGAGCTGGGGCCCAGAAGAAGGGCCAGGGCCCCCAACCCCAGCCACAACCAAGCCCCTGCTCCAGGCCTACAGCGGCTTCCCAGATGAGGTTAGCAGGTAACCGGGCCTGCTCCTGCACACCAAAAGCACCCAGCCATCTGAAGAACTGTCCCTCCATCCTGGTCCTGAGGGGCCAGGGGCCATCTGTGGCCAGCTGTACCTTGTCCTAGTGGGAGGAACATCACCTGGTCCCCACCATATGGGCTGCATGGGGAAGGGGCAGCTGTCTGCACTCTAAGCTCCAAGACAGCCCAATCTGCCTTCCTGATCCCGCCCAGGTCCCCACAGCAGAGGCCAGACCTTTCCCTCAAGTATCCAAAAGGGAGATACCTATCCCATCTCAGCTCTGCAAGTGGGGGTACCTGTCCTTCCCCCAACACTCAGGCAGTGAGTGCACAGGTGACAGTGATGGAGAGACACCTGTCCCTTCAGGTAGCAATGGTGTGGGGGCAGCTGTACCCCTCAGGTGCCAATGATATAGGAGCACCTATCCCCCCTCCCCAGTTAACAGTAATGCTTGCAAGCAGCACCCAGTTCACACACCTCAGTATCACTGCCCTAGGTAGCAGTGATATAAAGGCACCTATCCCCCTCAGGTAGCAGTGTGGGGACACCTTTCCCCCCCCCTCAGGTACCAATGATGTAATGGCACCTGTTCCCTCCATGTAGTAATGATGTAGAGACCCCTGCCCCTACAGGTAACAATGATGTAAAGACACCTGTCCCCCACTTCAGGTAGCAATGATGCAGGGACACCTTCACCCCTTCAGGTATCGATGATGTGGGGGCACCTGTCCCGCCCACGACGCCCGGGGCGTGGGGACACCTGTCCCTACGGGCCGAGCCAAGTCCCGCCCCCGCCGCGCGCGCCCCGCCCCCGCCGCGCGCCCCCCACCCCGTGCACGCGCCAGACACGCGCCCCCTGCCTCCCTCTCCGGCCCAGAGGGGTCGGCGCGGGCAGCCCCCTTACCCGCGCGGCCCGCGTCAGGCTCAGGTCCTTCATGACCTCCTCGAAAGCCGCCGTCTCCTCCGCTTGCTTCTGGTTGTGCAGGGCGATCTTCTCGCTGAATTTCCGCGGATTGTTCGAAGTCGCCATCTTCTCGCCGCCTCCTCCTCCTCCTCCTCCTCCTCCTCCACCTCCTCGCCCCCCCCACTCGCCGGTGCCACCACGCAAGCGCCGGCCGGACCCGCGGGCGGCGGGCAGTGCGCAGGCGCCTCGGCTGTAGTGAGAGCGGCACATGCGCACAGGAGCGGCGCGCGGCGCGGGGGCGATAGCGCATGCGCGCGCCTCGGCGGCTCGCTTAGAGGCCAGAAGGGGAGGCGGGAGAGGGAGGGTGGAGTTTTCGGCGCAGTCGCAGTGAGTCGCCTCCTGGCCCGCTGGACAGCGGCCGTCTGGCTGTTGGGCAAGGGACAGGCTGGGCCGCTGGAGCTCCCAAGAGAGAGACTCCTGGACGCAAACCCTTCCAGGTCACCAAGATGGAGCCAGCACCCATCCCAAGGACAGGTAGCACTCGAGGCTGAGCCTGGGCTCGGACCAGTTCAGCTCAGAGACCAGTTCAGGGCGTTGCTCATCCATGCATGCATTCATTCATTTATGGAGCGCCTATGTGTGCCAAGCGTACTGGGGGAACGGCGTGAGCAAGCAGACGTGGTCCCTGCCCTCATGGGATGCACAGTCGGGGCGGGGGGATGGAACATAACCCACCAACAAATGACCCGAGAACTTTTCAGATGGAGAGAAATGTGATGTGGAAAATAAAACCAGTGATGGGCCAGGAGGAGAGTGATGTTAGGAAGGGAGGCTCCTATGGCCAACATGGTTTTGTGGGTGCGATCAGTCCCCAGCCCAAAATCCCAATGTCGTCCTTAACACCTTTCTTTCCCTGTTCCTATCCCCTATCCAGTTCCTATTTTCTGGATCCTTAAGCTCGGAGCACTGGAGCTACATAGCTTCAGCCTCCTCTCTGTGAATTTCTCCAGTCCAGTTTTGCTCAAGGAAGCCAGCTTTGCCATGGGGTGCTAAAGGACAGGTCCAGAAATCCCACCCAGACCCATCAGTGAAAGGGACAGCAGAGTCTCCCCGATGATGAGGGGCGGGGGGCAGGTGACCTAGAGAGGCAAGAGGGATTCTGACACCTAGTTGTCTCTCCCCAGACAGAGGGACCCCAACCACCAATGTCAAAGTTTGTATTCAAGAGGCTCCAGGGATTTCGGAGCATGGGTGGGGCAGAAGCCAGGAGGGGCAGCCAGGGGAATTGGGGGCATCTCTAATTGCACAACAAGCACACTTTTTTACCAGGGCGAGGGATGGCTGGAGGGGACACTGATGGAGATCATAGGGGGAAACCAACATTTTCCAAACATGCTTTTATTTACATTTTACAACAGTTTAATGAAAAGTCCACATTAAATACATACACATACATAGATTTTAATTTGGAGTGTCCTGGGCACTGCCACTGCTCTATTTTATCCTTCTTGTTCATATGGTTTTGAGCACTTTATTGGACTTCTAGCCTTTTTGCCTAGCAAGTATCTGCCACCTATCTGGGGTGTCAACAACCAACTACCCTTCAGGGAACCCTTTCCAACTTTCAGTCCCTGGTTTGTGGTAGAGCTGGTCTCACCACTCGCTCTCCCCACAGTCTCCCCTTCAAATTGGAAGCCTTGGCCAATCAGCAGAGCCATTGCTCTGACCAGCACGATTGGGTCAGGGCAGGCATGTGACCCAGTTTGCCCAATGAGATGCAAGTCTGGAATTTTTGTTTGAAGCATGGGAAAGAGAAGCACCCTCTTTGCTTGGGTGGCTGATTTGAAGGATAACACAGGTTTGCAGAGCCAGAGGTCACCACTTGAAGAGAGGTGGCCTGGGGAATTCCCTGGTGGTCTAGTGGTTAGGATTCTGTGCTTTCACTGCCGTGGCCTGGGTTCAATCCCTGGTTAGGGAACTGTCCTAGAAGTCGCACAGTACGCGTGGACAAAAAAAAAAAAAAAAGAGAAAGGTGGCCTGAGAGTAAACCCACACAAAGGAAAACAGAACCGAATGTAGGCAAAGACACTCTCAGAATTCCTGCATCCAGCCATACCTGAAGCTAGACACTCCTGCCTTTTCAGTTATATGAGCCAATAATTCATGCTCTTTTTTGCTGAAGTCGATTTGAAGTCCATCTTCTCTCCCTGGCACGGAGACTGAAGCTTCTGGGAGTCAGGTAAGGGACTGGACATTCTATTTATGTGACTTTTAGTCCCTGCCACCATCCTGAGATTGGACAGGAAATAGTGACAGAGAGCAGGGACGGCAGCTGCCCATAACAAGTTAAGCGCCAGAGCCAGGACTGGAACTCGGGCCTGACAGCAGAGGTCGGCTTCCTTCTCTACACCAGGTTTTGTCAAGTTTAAATGAGGTTAATATATGTCAAGTGCCTGGCTCATAATAAGGGCTCAAAAAATGCTGATTACCCAGATCACTTACATAAGGCTTCACTAAGCCGGTTTCTGCACAGAAAGATGGAGGAGAAAAGATTTCAGGGGGAGCAGGGGCCACAACAAGAGGCTGTGCCCACAGGGCAGAGGTGAGGGGCCAGTGCTCGCCCTACTCACCCCCGTTTACCCCGCACCCCAGCAGCAACTCGATCCATCCTAAACCCTGGTGATGAGTCAGAGGAAGCCACAAGCCTGCTTATTGCACAATGGCCAGACAGTGACCAAAGCCCTCCTCCCACTCCACTGACCCCCAGCCCTGAGAAGGGTGAGGCCAGGGCGTCTGGTGACCCAGGCAGAACCCAGCGCTGACTCTATCACTTTCTCCCTTCATCAAAGGCACCTTCCACCACCCAGTGTGGCCCGGGCAAGACTTCTGGAGCAGCTCATGGTCTTCGTAAAGGGGGGCGGATCTCATGCTCCCTATGACACTCAGAAAAAAATCCAGTGGCCCGAAGGGTCCTCACACAGCCTCGCCCCTCACTCCAGCCACCCTGGCTTCCTTGCTACTCCACCTCCAGGTCTTTGCATGTGCTGTTTCCTCTGCCCGCACTGCTCTCCCCCCAGATCCTTTCATGGCTGTCACCTTCTCATCTTTCAGACCTCTCCTCTGGCAGACCCACCCTGAGGGTGCTACCTAAAGTGTACCCTTGAATGTTTGTCCCATGATCCAGGAAATCCCACCCTCTGAAGGCAGCTGTGTCTGGAGTACTGTCTGCTCCCCTATAGACTGAGCAGAGATCAGAAGCTGAAAGTATGTTCACCCTTCTCAGACACTCCGGGGGCTTGAAGTTCCTGTGTGATGCAGAAAGAACACAGACACACCCAATTCCCTACTCCTAAGGCTTGTTCTCTGTTGATGGCTCTGAGCACTTTAGGCCTCATTTTATACTCATCTGTGTTCATTCTGTTTCCCTGGCTCCCCAGAGCTAACACAAGACTAGTCAGAAATGGGGAATTAGGAAGGGTTTGTTAAATGAATATGCCTGGGAAACTCCTATCTATCCCTCAAAACCCACCTCAAATGACCCCTCCTCCAGAAAGCCATTCCTGACCCCAAAGCAGAGCTGTTCCTCCCTCTGGACTCACACAGCCCTGGGTCCTTCTCCAGCCAACCCTGACCCAAAGGGATAAGGAATATCCCATTCTCTCTGTCTCTGTTTTTTTTTTTTGGTTGCACTGGGTCTTCATTGCGGAGCGCAGCCTCTTTGTTGTGGCACGTGAGCTTCTCTAGTTGCAGCACACAGACTGTCTAGTTGTTGTGCAGTGTGGCCTCAGTAGTTGCGGCACGCAGGCTTAGTTGCCCGCGGCATGTGGGAATCTTAGTTCCTCGACCAGGGATCGAACCCACGTCCCCTGCATTAGAAGGCAGACTCTTTATTTTTTCTTTTTTAATATTTATTTATTTATTTGGTTGTGCTGCGTCTTAGTTGTGGCAGGTGGGCTCCTTAGTTGTGGCTCACAGGCTCCTTAGTTGTGGCATGCGAACTCTTAGTTGTGGCATGCACGTGGGATCTAGTTCCCTGACCAGGGACTGAACCCCAGCCCCCAGCATTGGGAGCATGGAGTCAACCACTGAGCCACCAGGGACGTCCCGGAAGGTGGATTCTTAACCACTGGACCACCAGGGAAGTCCCAGGAGCATCCCATTCTTAAATAGCTTCCCTTGAGTTACAGAGCACATCCAAGTGTGAGCTAAGAGGCAAGTCCTATAAGCTACTTCTTGCTGCCTCCATGATACAGTTTTCTCTCCTGTGCTCCATAACTTTGGCTGGCTCCCTTTTTTACTCTGCCAGCTTCCCTAGCATCCTCTCCCACCCTTCCCTTTCTCATGTCCTCCATCCAGCCTTGCTGATCCTGCGTGGGCCTTTGCACAGGCTGTCTCCCTGCCTAGAATGCCCTTTCCCCTGCATCCAAGCCACAGCACCCCTCAACGTAAAGCTTCTAAATACAAGCTAAATTAAAACCTAAATTCCTGTGCGTTTCTGCGTGGCCCAGCCCTTGCCAATTCTCCAGCTGTGTGACAACAGGCAAGTGATTTCATGTCTCTGAGCCTCACTGTCCTCCCATGTGAAATGCAGATGATGGCACTCTGCAGAGCAAGCTCTTGGGAAGATTAAATAGATAATGCATGTAAAGCACTTAGCTCAGCGCCTGCTTCCTCGCAAGCACTCAATAACTGTTAGGGAAGCAAAACCCTACATCGAGATGTTAGTTTTCATGGCTTGCTTTTCTGCACTGCCTTATATGGAATCTTAGTCAATCCAGGGTACCCACATTGCATGAAGGTGAACTCGGGCCATTGGGAGCTGGAAGGCAAAGAGGAAAACCATCCAGGGCCCGTCTTTGACTTCCAAACCAGGCCCTCATCAGACAGAGTTTTGAAAGGCAAAGCAAGAACCAGGTTTGATTATGAAGCGAAAGGGAAGAACCCGATGGGAGCCAGAAACACCAGACATGGAGCTCACTCCTTACGACCGAATAAGAGGTTAGATGAGGACCCAGGCCCCTCAGCCCCCCACCGCAGGCTGAGTGTGGGGTGGAAGGTAGGACGGGGCGGACTGCCGGACTGCCAAGGAGGCTGGAGTTGAGGGGGCAGGGACCCAGGGGGATGGATCTAGGGTATGGTGGGGCAGAGCCAACCGTCCAGTCCCCACCACAACAACCACCACGCTGAAGGGACATCTGGGGCAGGCCTTCCAGTGACACCAGAATGCCCTGAGACTTGGCTGAGCTCCAGCTAAACTGCCTCACAGAGCCCCCCGCTACCCGCTGTCCAAAAGCCCAGGACACTTACAGCCCCAATCTACTCCACAATAAAAGAGAAGGATTCCCCAACCTCTAGGGGTCAGTGGCTGCAGAAGAGATACAGCTGGCTTTTCTTTTTGGTGGCCCAGCATTTGGAGGCTGGGGAATCCCCATAATGGGAATTCAGCCTCTCCAATGACAACAGAGGCTCCAAAGCCAATGGTGTGATCAGTCAAATTACGGGCCTCAGTTCCCCTTCGTTTCTGTGTCCCACCCTTTGCCACACTGCTGTGCATTCTTCCTGCCTAAGGTAGGGGATATTTACCCAGCCCTGATTTTGAGCACATCATTTGCTTTGACCAAAGGAATATGGGTAGAAGTAGCAGCACAAGAGTTCCGAATCTGGACCTTAGGAAGCCTCATGTGATCCCACTTGTCCTCTGGCACCATTGTAAGAGGAGAACATAGGTTGACTAGCTGCTGGTCCCAGGAAGATGCAAGGTAGGTGGAGCTGAACTTCCTGGTTACTCCACAGTCTTGCACCTGGAAGCAGAGCTGCTCAGCCAAGGGAAGCCTAGAACAAATACCCCACCCCAGCTGAGTCACAGACATGTGAAAAATATTTTTGCATGCCATTGAGACTTGGGGTTGCTTGTTACACAGCAGCAGCAGCTGACTAATACACTGAGGTACTAACTTTCCCCACTCCCTAGGGCATTGGAGCAGGACATGCTGGGCCAACACGATGTTTCCAAGTGATGCAAAGACACAGCATTGGGGCAGGAGCATGTGGTTTCCAGGGGCAGCTATGGCGGAGTACCAATGGCAGTGCCAGTTGAGGCATCTGGATTCTGTGGTGGTGGCAGAAGTGACCTCACCAACCAGTTCCCTGGCATGATGTCAGCTAATCACCCTCGCCTCCTTGATTTCTACCACTTTCTGAGTCTGGTTTTCCAGCCTTCCTGCCACTTTTGTGAGGAACTGAACAGACTTCCAATGCACATTTTTGCTATTTAATTTGGCTGGTGTTTCCGCTGCTTGCAAATTAAAACCTTGACTTACATAAGATGGGGAAACCCCAGCATCTGTTACATTTATATTATAATTTTGGAACTGTTTGGGTTACAATTAGCAGAATATCTGACCACTAGTATCTTAAGTGGCACAGACATTGTGATTTTTCATAAAAAGGAGTCTGGAGGTAAGAGGTTCCAGGGTGGGACTGGTGCCCCCATGGTTTCAGGGCTCTGGGAGGCAGCATCACTGTGCCCGTCTTAACTTGCTCCTCATGGCCACAAGATGGCTACAGAAGCTCCTGGCATCATGTCCTCGTAGGAAACAGTAAGGGAGGGAAGGGGGCAATAAAACCTTTCCTGTGTCCAGAAACCCCTACCCCAGACCTCCCCTTAAAACTTGCTGGCCAGAACTGGGAAATGTGCCCAGATCGAGAAAAACCCCCACAAAAGACGTTGCCAAGAATGGCTCAGCCAAATCCTAAATTAACCCCCGAGGCTGGGCACCGAACCATGGCTCTGTTGGTGAGGAGGGTGAAATGATCGCCGGGATGGCAACAAGCGGGGTCAGCCACAAGAATTAAGCTGGGCCCTTTGTTGTGGGCAGGAGCACGGCTTCGTGGCCCTCTTGCCCTGGGGGTCTGCAGGCCAATGGTGCCCACGGATCCTGGAGTGGATGAGACTCTGCTCCCACCGCCCCACCCCAAAAGCTGTCATTTGTGCAACAAACATTCAGGCTGTGCCTCCTGGGACACATGGCCAGGTGCCCCTAATAAAACTGATGTGCCGAGGCTCCACCATGAGAAGCAAAAGCTCCAGGGCCCGTGAGAACAGAGGGGCTGGAGCTGCGTTCTCAGAGATGAAGCCAGGGGCGGGTTTCCAAGCTGGCCAGGTCTGGGGCAGATTCCCACCTCACACGGCTCCCCCGAGGCCCCCTTGGCCCTCGCTCACTGTGAGGCCCCAGAAGTCACACTTGGCCTCCCTCTCGCGGGCCTCCATCCCACCGTCCCAGGAGATGGCGTTTTCCCACGGCCCAAGCCCAGGTGCAGAGGGAGGCTCCTGCCGGCCACATCCAGGGCCACGGTGGGAAAGCAGGATATCTGGAAGCAGACGGGCTCTCCACAAGCTCAGTCCCTACGTGCCCAAGCTGCCCTGGGCCAAAGGTGAAGGAGGTGATGAGGTGATGAGCTCCAGACCCCTTCAGGGTGCTGTGCAGAGGAGGGCCAGGCTAGTCCAGGAGCATGTACACATGTGAGCTGTGTGTTTAATTGTGCGTGAGTGAGCATGTGAGTACGTTACACGGCCTATGAACAAGGCTACCTGTGAGTGTGACCACGTGGATGTGGGTGTCAGATGCACGAGTGCAGGTGTGCGTGTAAGCGTCTGCGTGCCTGTGTGCACGCATGTTCCGCCTCCCTCTGAAGGACACAAATGTGCACAAAGTGAAGATGCAAGCCAGTTTCTGCTAAATTAAAAACAGCTTTTTCGTGTTTAAAGTTTACAATACGAAAAATAATTTTCCTTTCTTCCGGGGGGGTGTGGGTGTGGAGAGGGAGGGGCAGGGGGCCCCTGAGAACATTCCATGAACCAGCCCAGACAGTTATGCACAATCGACCCAGTTAGATATGGCAGCACCTCCCCGCCCCCAACTCCGCGCCGGCGCCCCTGCCAGCTCGTTGGGGACAAGATGTTCTGAGGTGTGAGCTGATCTGGGGGGACTTGCAGCCGGCAAAGGCTTCTCCCTTCCCCCCCCACCCCGAAGGGGCCGTGCCTCCAGCAGGGAAGGGTTCTCTTTGGGGGAGCTCAGGTTGGGGGTGATGAGAAGGGGCTAGAATGTTCCAGTAAGTCCCTGAGGGCTGCTGTTTTTTCACTTCTATGCCCCTGGCAGTGTGGGCTCCTTACTGGTTCCCAACCAAGTTCTTATTTCCACCCTGCACCCCCATACACACACCCAGCCTCACCCCAGGCCCCGACGGCCACTGCACAGGAGCACCAGGCCTGTGGATACGTTTTGAGGATGATCCCGGAAGCCCCACAGGGAAGCACAGTGACTTCATGCTTCCTTTAGGACCTGCCCTGCTCCTCCCCTATCACAGCCTCTGCGGAGGGGGGCTCCCCAGCTTCCCAACCTGGAGTCCCAGGACTGAGCAGATGGAGACAGAACCTGCCAGGGGCTGTGGGGCTGGCTGATGGCAGGGGGCCGGGTCACCAGGCGCAAGGAACCACCTGGAAAGAGTCTCTGGAAGGCTGCCTTGCCCCGGCTGGTTGCCCTCTGTCTTCCAGGTGCCGGGTAGAAGGACGTCCTAGCCTCCTTTCCTGTTGCCCCCAGGCCTCTGAGCCAAAGGCCGGCCCCACTTCCGGCTCCTCTGCAATGCTGGAAAAGGGCGAGGGGGGAGAGGAGCCCCCAAACATGCAAGGACACGAGGAATCTGCGACCCATCAAGCCCACAAGCTCAGCACTGGGCCCACTCCATCTTTTTACCATAACATTTTTATTAAATAAAAGGAAAGTATTAGGAGACAACGTCTGCTAAGGTATGAGGTTAATTATTTACATGGCGAGCGGGTCACAGAGACACGACATCAATCGTCCATTAGCAGCAGAAGAGACACTTTAAGTTGCCCCGAGGGTACAAATCCCATTTATAAGACAGTGGTGCTGGCCTCTTAAAAAAAAGCAGAAGAGAACAACAACAAAAAAAAATGGTTTTGAGGTTTAGACACCAAAGCAAATGTGGCTGGAGATGCCACAAAGCCCTTGAAGTCAGAGGCCTCACAGCCCGCCTGACTTCCCACGCAGGGTGGGCACAGGCCTGCGGCATGTCAACCTGAACACAGGGTTGGGGGGAGCAGAGGGCTGGAAAGAGGGGGAGAAATAAAAAGCACGGGACAGGCCTGTGGAATGCAGATGCACTGTGAGATTCTGAAGCAGGCGTCCCCTTTCATTCATGGGACCGGGACAGGGATGAGGAGAGTCAGCCCGTTCTTATTAAGGCCCCACACATCACCCAGGGCCAAACGGGAAGGCCTGATGCCCGTAAGGACGGTCTCTGGGAGCTGGCTGTGTTGTTTTTCCTCCTGAAAGCGGATGACAGAACACCCTGAAGGTGCTAAGACCCAGGCCAGGAATAGAAATGAGTGCCGGCTCCCTCCTGCCCAGCAGCTCAGGCTTCTTGGGGAGGCGGAAACGTGCCCTTCTGGCCAACCCGAGCCAGGTACTTGCCAGCCGCTTCTCCTGCTCCTGGAGGTCCATATGTTAGAGACTTGGGGTATGTTTATTTTAAAAAGGACGCATGCAACTCATGGGGGTTGGGGGGAATTTGGGGATCAACCGGGAACGAGTTCGTATCTGCATTTCTCAGACCTCCAGGCAGGGGGAGGGGAGAGAAGTGGGGCAAAGCCACACCACGACGCCCCAAAGGAGACCCCGATTCCCGCCCGCCAGGCAGCCAGCGAGAACTGAAGGTGGGCGAGGAAACCGCCTTGGGTGTGAGTTTGCTGCCACATCAGCCTTGTTGCTGGCAGCCTCCCCCACTGGGCACAGAGCCAGAATCTGCTTCAGGAAGGAGGGGGGGGGGTGAGGAGGGTGCCTTATGCGAGACCAGCCCGCGGGGGTGGGGATTTGAAGTTCCCCGCCCAGACACGCACCCGCCAAGCCCCTCGCAGAAACAGCAGGCGGCCAGGCCGGGAACCGGGGTCTGGGGAGCTACCTCCTGGTCCTGGCCCGGGGCAGCAGGACGGGGGCACAGGCGATGCCGGCAAAGGACTCCGGGAAGTGCAGGTCGCGCTCCCACTCATCCGTCTCGGTGTTGTACACCTGCACGATGCCTGTCACGTTGTTGAGACGCCAGTTGTAGCCCCCTACGATGTAGATCTTCCTGTCCAGCAGGCAGCAGCCGGCCTCTGACTGTCCAGCCCGCATGGGGCTCACACTGGTCCACTGGTCCGTCTCGGGCACGTAGTACTCCACAGCCAGCACGTCGAAGCAGCGGTCAACGTGGTCCATGCGGCCACCGAGGGCGTAGATGCGGCCGCCAGCGCCCACCATGGCGTGGAGCACTCGGGGCTCGCTCATGGGAGCCTTGAACTCCCACTGGTCGGCCTCGGGGTCGTAGCAGTGCAGGGCCTTCTTGTCCTCCACCGAAATGCCGTAGCCGCCCGAGATGTAGAGGCGGCCCCCAGACGAGGCACCCGCGTGGCCCCACGTGCGGCGCTTCAGTGAACAGGCGTAGCCCCACTCATTGCGCCGCGGGCAGTACCTCTCAACTGAGGCCAGGCTGCCGGCCCGGTTGCGGCCACCTGTGGCGTATACCATGCCGCACAGCACGTTCAACTGGAACTGGATTCGGCTCTCCTGCATGGCCTGCAGGCGCAGCCAGCGGTTCAGGTGGGGGTCGTAGCGGTAGCAGGAGTCCACGGCACCCTCGCCACTGCGGTACTGCAGGTGCTGACCCCCGGCCACGTACACGAAGTTGTCCAGCACGGCTACGCACGTGTGGCTGCAGCCCACCTCCATCTCCGTCAGCTCACGGAAATGACGGGACCCCGGCTCGGGCAGCTGGTACACCTTGCTGCTGACCGAGCGGTCGCTGTCGGTGTAGGGCGTGCCACCAAAGGCAACCAGCGAGGGCACATCCGAGCGCACGGCTGTGCGCGGCGACTGCATCTCATGCTGCCGGAAGGGGAGCACCTGGTAGTTGAAGGCCTCCAGCAGGTACTGGCGGCACAGCACATCCTCCACCATGATGTCTAGCGTCTGCACGCTGTCCACCAGGTCTGAGGACCGCATGAGCGGGAAGCGGATGTGGCAGAGCACGTGGCTGGCGCGCAGCCGCCGGGCGGGGTCGTGCTGCAGCCAGCGGACGGCCACACGGAACAGGTCAATCTCGGCGCAGCTCTGCAGCCGGTTGCTCTTCAGGAAGAAGACGAGGCGCTCCAGCGGCAGGTGCAGGAAGTCCTCCTCCTCGGCAATCTGCAGGAAGTGCCGGAAGGTGAAGGTGTCCACCGATTCCTTGAGCGAGGCCAGGCTGAAGGTGGTGGCCATGTGGCCAATGTTGAGGCAGGTCTCCACGCTCATGGCGGCCTTGAGGAACTCCTCACACAGCTCCACCACGGGCAGCATCTGCAGGAACACGGCTGCACCCAGCACGTCCTGCACACAGTCCAGGTCCAGTGTCACCTCGGCACTGTAGGCAAAGTCGATGATGTGCTGCAGGCCGCGGGCCGACACGCCCTTCAGCTCAATAACGTCCTGGCTCGTCTCCCTCATGCCGCCCGTGAACATGGCCCTGAAGGTCAGAAACATAGCATGTGGGCTCGGGGCAGCCAAGGGGCACTGTGGCTGCCCGAGCATGGCCTGGCCCCAGGACACTGTGAGCAGGGCACGGCCGGCCAGGGGAAAGCAGGCTGGATGCTCATTAAAGACAGGCAAAAAGGAAAAGACTTTTAATCCACCCCTAGCCATGCATCTTCTTACAAGCAGCAACTCCCCACTCTGCCCCCCTACGTGGAGCCCTGCCTGGCCTCACCCAGAAGTGTGCGGTGCTGGGGCCCAGCTGCCTCAAAGGGCGGGGACTAGGGGCTGCTCGCTGCGGGGCTGGTGCGGCTGTGCAAGAGACGACCAAACCTTGGCTTTGGCTCTGGGGACAGGTCTCCAGCCCCACATTAACACCCAGCCCTGGACGACCACGCCGGCGGCAAGTTCAGGAGACAAGGCAGGGACCCCCAAGGGCACTAGGCACTGTGGTTCACAGAGCCCAGCCCCTCACGTGGGCAGCTGGCTCCACGTTCCCCAGCCTGGGTCACTGTCACATGGGTTGGGGAGGGGTGAGGGTGCCCAGTCAGAGTGTCCATCAGGGGGCGGTGCTAGGGTCCCTGCCATCTCCAGAGGCTTACGTGGTCAGGAAAGCCCCCTGGGAATGGCCCAAAGGAACACCAGCCCATCGTGAGACCCGCCCCCCAGCAGCAAGTAACCCCAGCTCTGTCAGCCGTGCTATCCTGCTCTGAGAAGCAGTGCTAATGTGAGCGCTGCTGAGAGACGTAGGCCCTGGGTCACAGCTCCCCATGGCCTTTGAGGGCCCCCCACCAGGAAGAGGGGTGAGAACCCCAGTGCCTGCTCAGGGTTCATGGCAGGTTCTAGAAGATGGCGTGTGCTCCAGCTTGGGGCAAGCTGGCATTTCATCATAATTATAACTACCATCAGCACACGCCTGTGACAGCCGTCTGAGGGGAGAGAACTTCCCGACATTGCCCGACAGATGTCCGTCCCCTAGTCGCACACCCAGTGGGCCCAGCTCAGGCCCCAGAGGAGGGACAGCTGAGCTTGGTGCTGCCGTGCGGCCACTGACTAACAACCCCCCAACCCTCCACCGCAGTGCTCTACCAGCCCCCTGGACCCTGCCCCTTCTTGTCCCCGCGAGTCCCGTCAGCCCATCGAAGGCAGAAGCAATCACGGTGACGGTGACGGGAGGGAGCATTGCCTTTTAAGGCCTCTCCAACTGCAGTGCCAGCGCAGAGGAGCCTTTAAAGGGCATTTCTGGCTGGGCCAGCCCGCCCGTCCCCAAATCCAGAATAAAAATAGAAGCGGCGCCCCAGATGGCTTGGCTGCTCCAACTCCCCAGAATGGCCCCTCTGAGCCCGTGGGGCGGGCAGCCAGGGGGCGCACCAGGCAAGGCACCCCAGCTGCGAGGAACATGCAGCCCAAGACGGGCACCTGGGATGGCAGGTGGGAACGCTTCGGCCACCCCTGGCAATGTGGGGCTGAAGAACCACCCCCAGGGCGGCACCCCAGCTCTCTCTGGTGTCAGGAGGAAGCTTGCCAGCTGGTCACTAAGGGAATGAGGGAGACTGTCCCCAGCCTGTGACAGCCCCCAGCTGATGAGAATGGCCCCCAGCCCTGCTCCGTGGGGCCCTCGCTCCGCTGCCCAGCCAGGCACAGGGAAGGAGCTTTCAGGAAAGGGCCTTTAGGGTAGAGAGACCTGTACACCCAGCAAGGCCTCACTCATCACGTGGGGCCTTGGACAGAACCTGGCGCACACAAGGGCGGCCGAGCAGGTGTCCCTCCCGTCCGTCAGCCTGGGCACAGGTGCCATGAGGGCAGAGCTCGTGCCTGTCTTATCCCTGCTAAATCCCCAAGGCCTAGAACAGCCCCTGGCACATGCAGGCATCACATACAGACTTAGAATGAAAACCTGACGGAGCCCTGCCACCTCCGCAGGGCAGAAGCTGCTCATCGGGCACCCACCTCTGTGCCCCAGGCATGCTCTGCTTGTCTGCTCAGTGTCCCCCACAAGTCTGAATAAGTAGCAAACCTGGAAAAACCTGCAGGCTTACTGGACTTCTCTCTAAACCCAAAGATGGGCTAACCCCAGCCATCTTCCCTCAGAGCCATCCCCGGCTAGATGCCCAGCCCTGAGATCTTCCCTCTTAGAAGGGCAGCACCCTCCACCCTGCCCCTGGGGGCCCGCGCTCACCTGAAGTAGTCGCTGCAGGCGGCCAGGACCACCTTGTGCGCGTGAAAGGTCTCTTGGTTGATGGTGAGCACGACATCCAGGAGCTGGCCCTGGGCGCGGAGGGCGGCGAGGCCCTGCAGGAGGCTGGTGCTGTGGCCCGGGGCTGAGAAGGTACACTTGAGGGCCCCGTTCTTGTCGGCCATGCTGGGGGAGAGCAGAGGTGGGCAGGTGGCTCACCGGCCTCAGGGCCGTCTGGTCCCTGAGCAGGCTTGGCAGGGCTCTGAAGCTGCCCCGGGTGGAGGCAAAATTGCCAGAACCAGCCCCAGAGAAGTGGAAACCAGGCCTGGGTCCCAATGGTGTCTGCCACCTGCCCACTGACTGGCCGTGGCAGTGGATGCGCCTCTCCAGCCTCCATTTGCCGCCTGTGAAATGGGCGGGGTTTGATGCAGGACCTGCAGAGCCTCCCGCATCCCTTTTTTTTGTATTTGAGATGAGATTCACATAACATTCATCATTTTAAAGTGTACAATTCAGTGGCATAAAATCCACTCACAATGTTATGCAACCATCACCTCTATCTAGTTCCAGAACATTTCAGCACTGTGAAAGAAGACCCACACCCATTACCAGTCACCCCCACAATCCCCCTCCCCCAGCCCCTGGCAACCACTAATCTGTCTCCTGTAACTATGGATTTGCCTGTTTTGATGTTTCCTATAAATGGAATCATGCAACATGCGGTGTTTTGTATCTGGCTTCTTTCACTCAGCCTGATGCCTTCAAGGTTCATCCATGTTGTAGCGTGTGTCAACGCTTCATTCCTTTTTCTAGCTGAGTAATATTCCCCTGTGTGGACACACCATAATTCCTTTATCTGTTCACCCATCTATGAACCTTTGGGTTGCTTCCAACCTTCTCCTCTTTAAAAATTTATTTCATTAGCTTTCATTCTAAAATGACCTGTGCTGGGGCTTCCCTGGTGGTGCAGTGGTTAAGAATCTGCCTGCCGATGCAGGTTTGAGTCCTGGTCCGGGACGATCCGACATGCCAAGGAGCAACTAAGCCCACGTGCCACAACTGCTGAGCCCGCGCTCTAGAGCCCACGAGCCACAATACTGAAGCCCGCGCGCCTAGAGCCCGTGCTCCACAACAAGAGAAGCCACTGCAATGAGAAGCCCACGCACCGCAATGAAGAGTAGCCCCTGCTCGCCACAACTAGAGAAAGCCCGCGCACAGCCACAAAGACCCAACGCAGCCAAAAATAAATAAATAAATAATAGCAAATAAAATGTCCTGTGCCTACTGAGTGCTCGTTTTAAGGAACAGGACTCTCCATGTCACCTCACTGTCCCCTGTGCCCCAGTGAGCCATCCCCACGAGTAAGCCCCTCTTCTCTCCCCTGCAGGAGGCGGGGTGGGATTAGTTGCCAGCGCAGAGCTCCAGCACAGGTCTGAAGGAGGAACTTGAAACCTGCAGCCTCCCGGGTGGCACTAAGCCCCGGGGTTGGGGGTGCCACGGGCCAGCTTCTCACCGTGGGAGAGGGAGAGCCACCTCCAGCGGGTGCTGACCTTCAAGGTCCAGCCACTCTGACACCAGCCAGCATGCCTCTTGTGCCCTGTACCCCAGGGGAGGGCGGCCACACGACCATCAAGTCACCCTGGCCGTTTACGGAAGAATTCGGCCCTGGCTGCACTCGGTGGATGCCCAGTCGAGGGGAAACGCCTGTCAGTCCTACCTTTCAGGGACATGCTGAACAGGCTGTCCGCAGCCCCAGAGCTATAAGAGGACGCAGGAGGACTGAACCCGGGCCCAGGAAACAGGAGGTTGCGTGGGATCTTCCTGTCACCAACGTAAGGAAGCCATAAAACCAAGAATAACTGCCCTAAGATGGATTTACCTATGGGGGCAGTTAGCTGGGGATGCGACAAGTAAAACAGATTCCTGCACCTCAAAATGAGGATGCACAAGGCAAAGGTTGTCTTGGAATAAAAATAAAGTTTTGAAAAGGAGAGGGGTGGAACTAACCCAAATGCCCATCAGTGGATGAATGCATAAACAAAACGTGGTATATGAATACAACGGAATATTACTCGGTCATAAAAAAAAGAATGAAACTGATTCATGCTACAACATGGAAGAAACTGGAAGACATCAGGCTGAGTGAAAGCCGCCAGACACGAAAGGCCACGTGTTACATGATTCCATTTATATGAAACGTCCAGAAATCCACAGAGACAGAAAGTAGATTAGTGGCTGGGGGAGGGGGGGTGTGGAGTGCCCGCCTGAGGGTACAGGATTCCCTTTGGGGTGATGAAAACGTTCTGGAACTAAACAGAGACGATAGTTGCACGACACTGTAAAAGCACTAAATGTCACTGAATTACATACTTTAAAATGGTGAATTTTAGGTTATATGACTTCCACCTGAAAAACAATACAAAACTCAAGGACATCTGAGCCTTCTCAGGTCCTGGGCAAAACCCTGCCATGACCTCCAGGGCCTCACAGCATACAAGGTCCTCTGTGGCCCAGCCCCTATCACTCCCACTCGCTTCCCCTCATGCCCTACCACCCCCCAGCCCCTGTCCCCTTTGCTGTTTCATCTCGGAAAACTTTTGTAGAAATGCAGAGATAAATGAGTAGTTTAGGAGGCCCTAATACATCACTTCCTCCTCCAAACACAACAGAAGCGGGCAATGCCCATCAGCCTCCATGGGGTCAAGAGCCTTCCCAGGACTCTCTCAGCCCCCACACCCCACCCCAGGCAAAGGCCATCCTCCCCAGCCCTCTGCTCTCTCCCCATGGCCTCCGGCTCTCTGGAACTTGCTTTCCCATTCCTGGGACTGACGCCTGCCTCTGCCCACAAATGAGGGCCAGGAATGTGGGCACTGGTCTTTCCAAGAAAGCAGGAAGAGAAAGAAGGCTCCTCGACTCCTACTGCCCACCAGCTCCCAAAACACAACCAAGGGGTAAAAGAGCTGACGCCGGGCACAAGACACACAGTCGCTGCTGACGGGAGGTCCCCGGCTCGCACAGGCCGCCCCCATCAGCGGCCTTCTGCAGAGCCTAGGGAAAAGGGGTAAACCATCCAATGGGTAGAGGGGCTGCAGGGCCCTGGACACTGCCTGCAGGCCTGCGAGGTGCTCAGGGTTCCGAAGGTGTGGGGACGTGGCGGGGGAACAGGGGACGTGGCAGGGGGACACCACCTGCGCTTAGCGGAAAACCATCCTGTCTCTGGGAGGCAGGAACACATGTGACTCAGAGCCCAGCGCTGTGGTCATCTGAGCTGGTGATACTGGGACGCCAGTGGTGTCGGTAGCCAGATCCTGGGTTTGTCCTGGAGGCTGGGTGTGCAGACCGTGGAGGGAGGGAAGGAAAGGGACCCAGGAGGACCCTGAGTCTCTAGCTTGGCTGAGTCGCCTCTCCCCACGAGGTGGAGGGGACGCCCACCTGACACGCCCCCCTCCTCTCCCAGGCAGGAAGCAGCCAGTGCTGCGGCATCCAGCCCATCCTTCCTGACGGGGTCACTGCTCGGATCCGAGTCTCTGCTCTTTTGGTTTCCCAAGAACCCCACCTGACCCATGTTCTGAAGATCACGAAGAGAATGTCATTGGACCCTCAGGATTCAGAAGGCCTCCAACTGTACCCACCCACTGGCCAGGGCTGCCCTCAGCCATACAGGCCCTGCCAGGACATCTCCAGGGACAGGGTCTTGCTGTGTCCTCTCAGCGACACCCTGTGACGGGCCTCTGGAGCGCCGAGCCAAAACCACATCCCACATGAGCCTCCAAGGACCCTTGAGGTGCTCAGATCCATCCCCCCCTCCCCCCCTCTCCTCATGGGCTTTTTTGTCAGCCCCTTGTCTGTTTCTCATGGGTGGGAGGACACAGCATGAATGAGACAGAGCAGACCTGCCCTCGTCGGGTGCACAATCGGGAAATGGGGACCCGAAGTGGTCACATCATCCACAACTGGCTTCACATCGAAGCTGTGAATGTCCCGGGGGGAGGAGACAGGAGCTGGGAGCAGAGAGGTGCAGAGGCCAGAAAAAGTGGGGGTGTCCCCGGCTTCTCCTCCCAGCTCTGCCACCCCTGAGGTTAGACAGTGACGCCCAGCCTCTCCCTGGGAGCAGAGGGCTTGGCTGCATCCTGGGTGTTGGCCCTAAGGCCCGACTTCCACAAACGGCCGCCCCTGTGCAGAGCCACCTCCCCTCCCAAGACGGGCCCCCTCCTGCCTGGGGCCAGGTGCTCCACCTTCCCTGTGCAGCACAGTGGCCTGGGATCAGGGACGGCTGCTGTGACCCCTTGGAACCTCCTTCCCAGGAACAGGGTGCAGAGAAGAGGTGTGTCTCAAACCAGGGGCCGTGTTAAGATGCAGACACAGACGTAGACTTGGCCAGTCTGGGTAGCCCCGGGGATGGCAGTGCTGTTCTCTGCAGATGTCACTCAGCACAGCAGGGGCTGCGGGGTGTGAGGAGGTGACACGCAGACAGCACCTGTGTGCCACTTTCATCACCAGGATCCCCTAGAGTCATCCAAGCCTGGAGCCTGGCCCTGAGCAGAGTGTCTGGAGGGTTGGGCCGGGACCCAAAGCCTGGGAGGTGAATCTTGGCCAGACCCACTCCGGAAAGACTGCCCGGGCTGCACCACGGCCCTTGCTGCTCCAGGCTCTGGCACCTGGTGTGAGGAGCAGAGGGCAGGATTCCGAGGCTGCCCTGCTATCTGCCAGCTGTGTGACTAAGGCACGTTCCCCGGTCCTCTGGGTCTTCATTTTCTCAGCTCTCAAATGGGGCAGGCAGAACTGCCCTGGTGGTCCAGTGGTTAAGACTCCACACTTCCACTGCAGGGGGCACGGGTTCGATCCCTGGTTGGGAAATAAGATCCCGCATGCTGCTCAGCGCGGCCAAAATTTTTTTAAAAGGTGGGAAGGGGCAGGGAGGAGCAGATGTCACAGGGCTGCCATGAGGCTCCCCGGCCCCCATCACCTCCTGGGAAATGAGGGACCACAGACCCCCTACTTCCCCCAGCTTCACTTTGGGCTGGCAAAGTGGGGGGCTACATCCTGCCACCAACCATACAAGCCACTCGCATGCCTTTGAATGGGGCCAAGTGCTTGGGAACTTGAAGCTTGGAACCACCCACAGAGCACCAGCCCATGGCAGGTGTCAAGTGAGCCTGGCTGGCCTCTCTGTGGACACCTCACCTCACAGATTTGGTATATTCCCCCAACCCAGCATTTGACATTTTGCTTTTAGCTGGCCTCAGTTTTTTCTTAGAAGTTCCTCTGAAAGTGTGAGGCGAGCTGGGAGGATTTCCTGTGCTTCCTCTAAGCTCTGGGGACTGGCGTGCCTATGCATGTTTTCACCAGAAGAAAGATCTCCCACCAGAGGCAACTTCATCCTGGGGCTGCTTGGTCCCTGGACATATATTTACAGTGGTCCTCCATATATAAAGAGCACCAAGAAATCAATACAAAGCCAGCAATGTCACAGAAGGATGTGGGTTGACGGTTCCTAGGAAAGGAAGCACAGCTGGCTGGAGAGACCTAAGACTCAGCCTCGCTCACGATAAGGGAAGTGTGCTTGCCAAAGGACTGGCTTCACCCCTCAGGTGGGCAGAGTCATGGGGTGGGCCATCTGGCAGCAGATGCTCTTGTCCATTCCCAGCAGGAGTGCGAAGAGGGACAACTCCCAGGCAGGCAGTTTGGTAGACCTAGAAAAATTCTAAAGGTTCACATCCTTGACCTAGCAGGTCTACTTTTGGGATTTATCTGAGATATACTCGCATGTGCAAGTTGAGAGATGTGTGAGGATATTTACCAAATACCATTTCTGGGGGCTGAAGATGGGAAACAAGCTAAACACCCTTTAAGGAGGTACAAAGGGCTGCCCTCCAGCAGAGCACGGAGGCCGTGCATACTCTGAGCGTTAAAACGCTCCTCTGCTGGAGTTAGGACACCCCGGCCCAGGAAGCCCTACAAAGCCCATAGCACTTCTGCTTACAGGGTGTGGAGCCCAAGTTGCACCAAGGGGGTAGGAAACAGCCCCTTTCTGCACGCCTCATCCTGTCCCAGGCGCTCCTCCTCGTGCCCCCAGCAAGGCTCATGGTACCTCACAAGGCTGGTTTCCTCCTCCCATCTCACCGGTGGGACAACTGTCTCTGAAGCCCCCACCGCTACCCCACACACACCTCACAGCCTCTGGGGAACTCAGGGAAGGAGGGAGGAAGCCAGCAGGGGCCAGAGTCCCCAGCCTGGACAGAGAAGCAGGCTTGGCTGGGCGGAGGTGGGCAGGAGGAAGAGGGAGGGCCAGGGCCTGGGACCGATGACTAAGGGAAGGACCCATTACTCAGGCCGGCCCAGACAGGGGGCGGCTGGCGAGGCGGGGCCCCGGGCCCCCAGGAAGGCGGCAGCGGCAGCCCTTGAGCTAGTCCGAGTCTCCAGACGGCCACCCAAGCCACGGTCACCCGCGCTGAGTCATCGGAGCCAATGCGTCAGCAGCCGGGTCAGGGCGTCTCTGGAGGCCACTCACTGCCTCCCCAGCTGCACCCTCAGCCTGGACCTGGCCTCTGACCATGTGCCCCCCACTGTCCTGACCCCAACCCCCGTGCTGTGTCTCTCTACCACTGTCATCAGGCACCCCCAGCCATGTGCAGTCCCGTGCTGAACAAGGGAAACAGCTGTTGCCTCCCTCTGGATGTCCCTGCACGGGAGCTGACAGCCAGTGGGACTAGGTGGGGTAAATGCCCACCTGTGGCAGGATCCCCACAACCTCCAGGCGTCCCCAGCCTTCTGAGCCCATTGCCCATGCTGTCGCTGGATCCTTGCTGGCGCCCCCTGTGTGGGCTCCTTCCTGCCCCCCATTCTTCATGGGGTCACCCCCCAAATATACCACCCCCCAAATATCCTTGCCTCAGGGCCTGCTTCGGGGGGACCCAAGGCAGGATGGCCTAGTGAGGGACAGCCACAGGAGGTGGAGAGCCACACCAAAAGTGACAGAGCCCCGCGACGGCGGTAGGGGCTGCCTTGGGAGCAGCACTTGGCGGGGAGGGCGCTCCCCTCCTCCTGCCCTCGCCCGGCTGCTGGCCCTGGTCTCCACGGTCGGTTTCCCAAGCCCACAGGAGAGATATGAAGCCCCGGAAAGTTTTTTTCACTGGAATGTCCAAAAAAAAAAAAAAAAAAATGGGAAAAGGCAAGACCAAGAAAGAATTTCATGGAAACATTTCTTTGGGGTTTTGTAAACTCCTTTCCCACCCCCACATGGAGCCCAAAGCTCAGGCCAGAACAGAGTCTGACGGTATTGCCCCTTTAACATACTGTTCTTACATGCAAATTCCCTCACTTCCCCTCAAAACAGAGAGCACTTCCACTTTCAAAGCCAATTTTGGTTTTATTGTCCATGTGGCTCGATGGAGCACAGCAGCGCAGTGCAGCTGGTTGGCTCACACCCCAGCTGATGCGGTACCAGGGAGCTCCAGGCCATTCCACCTTAGGGTCCTGGGTGCATCAGCAGGGAAGACGCTGCACTTGGGCTGACAAAGGGAGATAGAGACCCAGAGAGGGGGAGAGAGACCCAGAGAGAGAGAAAGAGACCCAGAGAAGGGGGACAGAGACCCAGAGAGAGGGGGACAGAGACGGGGTGGGGGGGGGAGACAGAGGTGGGGGGATGGGGATGGGGCTCTCTAGCTGCAGATGGAGAAGCGCCGGCAGCCCACTGGTGACCTCCTATCCAGCCACACTGGAAGCTTCTCTGGCTTCCCCTTCCTGCCCGCCTCAGACCCTTCACAAAGCAGGCTCACTGACAGAGCACATGCTGGGCACAGCCCTTCACGAAGAACTTCATGAATCCCTGGCCAGCCCAAGAGGTCAGTGCAGCAAGTGTCCCTTTCAAGATGGAGAAACTGGACTTCCCTGGTGGTGCAGTGGTTAAGAATCCGCCTGCCAATGCAGGGGACATGGGTTCGATTCCCTGGTCCGGGAAGATCCCACATGCCGCAGAGCAACTAAGCCTGTGCACCAGAACTACTGAGCCTGCGCTCTAGAGCCCGCGAGCCACAACTACTGAGCCCACGTGCCACAGCTACTGAAGCCCGCACGCCTAGAGCCCGTGCTCTGCAACAAGAGAAGCCACCACAATGAGAAGCCTGCACGCCACAATGAAGAGTAGCCCCTGCTCACCCCAACTAGAGAAAGGCTGCGCAGCAACGATGACCCAAGGCAGCCAAAAATAAATAAATAGATTTATTTTTTTAAAAAGATGGAGAAACTGAGGCCCAGTCTGGCCCCCCCCCCCAATGGCTGCAGGCAGCTCCAGTACTGGCTCCTGCTTCCCGCTCTACTACAGCCTGCTGACTCTGCCAAGGCCACTGCTCTGCCTTCCAGGCACGCAGCTCCATGGATCAAAGGTGCGTCTGAACCAAGGTCCCACATGTCCCACAAAGGCAGACACCCCAAGCCACTGTTGCTGTGGTTACCACAGTATTTCACAGCTCTGGGTACTATGCTCCCAGCCCAAAGGATGGAGTCACCATGTTTTGGCACCTGGCAGTAGCCCTTAAATGCTCCGGCTGGCCAGCAGCCCCCATGCTCACGTCAGCACGCTCTCCCCTGGGGCTGCTCACCCCAGGCCGGCTCCGCCCTCCTCACCCCCAGACAACCGCAGCCCCACGATAAGGGGCAGCTCCTTCTGAGATGCCTGCAGTCCTCTCGCAGGGCTTGATCCCCGGGCACGCTGGGGAGCAGATGAAAGAGCAGGGCTCCAATGTGGACAAGTGTGGAACCCAGGAGCAGATGAAGGTCCTCAGAGCAGTGTCCCAGCAGGCCTGGAGGCCAAACCACTGAGAGAGACTGGGGGGCACAGAGACCCAGAGAGAGAGAGAGAAAGAAGAACATCTGGCCAGGGCTCCAGATCCCATGTGCCCCTGAGCCTGGGCTCTTTCCACAGCATCAGCTGAATTGTTTATTTCTCCCTCCTGGTCATCATACTGGTTACTTCCTACATCTTCTGCGATAATTTAAATCAGGATGCCCAGTGCCAAGGTGGATCTGCGCACCCCAAGCCAGGCCGCCAGGCAGGGACAGAGCTTCATCCACTCCTTCCCACCTGCTCTGCCTCATCCAAGAGCTGGGCCGTGGACACGTCTAGGGCCCACTGCGAGCCCACCCTGGGAGCACGTCGCCCACAGAGATGCTCTCCCTGAGCCCTGCAAAGGGGCGCCAGGCCACGGTTGCCAACCTCATCTTCAGTGCATCACCAGGCAGGGCCACCTCCCACACGTATGTCCTTGGCTCCTGCCTGTCTGTGCCTGCAGTGCAGTGACAGGGTGATGGAAGAGAGGCGGTGCTGGGTGCTGGGGAGTACCAGCAGGAGGGAACCATGCAACCTGCCGGCACCCGGGACTGGTGGCTCCTGAGAACCCCCACATGACAGCCAGGGAGGTTGAGGGTCCAGAGGGTGGTAGGGAAGGCAGACAGGTTCTAGAACCCACGTCCACCTCAAAAGAACCATCATGACTCCTCCCAAGGACCCAGAGAGGTGACAGGAGCAAATTCCTAGGGGCTGGGAGTAGAGGCAGGGGTGTGCCTGGCCCCACAAGTCACCAGCCTCACAATGAGACCCCACCAGCCGTCCCCAAAGCCTGGCTGGGATCCTGAGCCTGGCGCCAGACAGCCTCACTCAGTGCTGGTTCCACTCAAGGCAAGTGGAACCACCCGGTCAGCTCCGTCATCCCGCCCTTCTGAGACAGGGACAAACCGCGTGATTCCCCCCCTCCCACAATACTCACTGCGTTACAGCCAAGAACTCTACAGGTATGGCCCACCCTCCCACAAGCAGAAGGCAACAATGACATCAAACTCCATCACTCTCCTGCCTAAGCCCCCTGTGGCTCTCCCACAGTCTTGCTCCTCAGGGGCCACGGTGAGCCCAGTGCCCCTGAAGCCCAGCTGTGACGTCTTGCCCAGGCTCTCTGCCCTCACCCCAGCCTCTGACTGGTGCCCCAGGGAGCCCAGGACGTAGGGATCTGGCCACTGCTGATGGACAAGAGGACCCTGTAGGCAGCACTTCCCCAGTCCCAGACCTGCCCAACTCCAGCAACTTCTCAAGGCTAGGAAGATGGAAGGCGGACACCCAGACCCTCCTTCCCTCATCAGCAAGCTCTCTGCCTCCACATACCCCCACCCCTCCCCATCCTGGCAAGCGAGCACCCACTCCATGCAAGACTGTGGGCCCGGGGCAGTGCCAACCTGGTTCCCAGCTCGTCTCTCAGTGGGCAGCCTGGAGAGGGGTATACCACTATCGTCACCATCTTACAGATAGGGACATTGAGGCACAGAGAGGTTCAGGCACCCACCCAAGGCCACACAGCACGTAAGAGGCCTGGCCAGTGTCGGTCTCTCTGTAGCCCCAGGTGGATGGGCCCCCTGATCACCTCCATGATGCAGACGGGGAGACTGAGGCTGGGAGAGCTGAGACCACTCACCAGGAAGGCCAAGCCAGGAGGTGGACGTGGAGCTGGACAGTAAGTAGGGCAGGATGTGGCTCCTCAGTGGCAGCCAGGGCAAGGGTGTGGACTATCCCACTAACCCTCCAGCTGTTATGAGGGAGGTAACCCCATTCTGCCAGGTCACAGTGGGAAAGCCCCACCCAGGCCTCACACCTCTCTGACCCCAACCCAGCTCTAGTTGTCTTGCCTGCCCATCGCTCCATCTGGTAAACCATCCATCTGTTTCCAACCTGTCTCCTCGAAGCTGCAACAGGAGACTCACCAAGCAGGGAAGGGTGGGTTCTGTCTCCTGCTGTGTTCCAGCACCTGGCACCATGCCCAGCACGTGCTCAGAGCTCAGTCACACTTGTTGATTAAATGGCTGGATGGCTGAGTGGGTGGGTGGATGAGTGGATGGATAGATGGGTAGATGGATGATGGATGGATGGACAATGGGTGATAGGGTAGATGAACAGATGAATAGACAGATGGGACAGATGGATGGATGGTTGGACGGAAGGATGGGTAGATGGATAGACGGATGGAAGGATGGATGGATGGATAGGATGGGTGAGGTGGCAGGTGGCTGGCTGCTAGGTGGCAGCAGTGGCTGGCGCCTGACTCCTATCTCTGCTTGTTGCAGGTATCTGCTGCATATATCTGCTCTGTTACCCCCTCCATGGAACCTCCTGGTCCAAGTCCTGGGACTAGGTATGTTATCCTTTGACTGGGCTCAACCAGGAAGCCCTCGGCAGGCTCCTCTCTGGGATGTCTGGCCTCCACACTGTACTCATGCTATTCCCCGTGTTGAAGGGCCAACTCTTTCTGCCCCCCACCTCCACCCCTCCTCCCTATGCTGCACTCTCAAGCCCACTAGCTCTTCCACGCTCCTCTATCACTTTCCCTTCCAAGCCTTCTCGAACTAGAAGGTCTCCCCCATGACCTCCCTTGCCTTCATGGACCAGCCAGGGTTCCCCACAGCCTCCGTGACCCCTCAAAGCCCAGCCAGGGCCCCAATGCCAGGGGCAGAAAGGGCTACTACTAAGCAGGTCTCAGGCTGAAGCTTCGCCTGTTTTGTTCCCACCCACTGACAAGAGGCTGATCCCAGTAAGAGCCCATCCCCCCACATTATCCCTGCTGCACTGGGCTTGGAGATGGGGCCACTTGAATGAGCAAAACCCCTTCACTCTACAAATTAGGCAAGTAGGCATATGACTGCATGGCCCCAGAACACCACTCGGAAACCCTGTGAGAATCCAGCACTGCAAATGCCAGCATTTCAGGACCCAGCCCAGCTGCCTCCCCTGGCAGGGCAGGTATTGAGGCTCTGAAAGGGACAGTTCCACCAAATGGCATGTGCTCATGCCCAGTGGTGCCAGGCCATTTGCAGGCAGACACAGTATGGGTATGGCGCAGCAAGGACCTTCCAACAGCAGCACAAACTCAGGCATCAAGAGGGTCCTCTCACGAACATCTTCATTTTAGGGGGTGCCAACATCCTTTCCTTCTTCTGTTAAGGGCCCCCTGTTTTCCTCAGGGAACCTCCTTCACTCTCAGCCCCAGTGGTAAGGATCAGGAGACGCACCCCTGGGCTGAAAAGGGAGAATTCATAACCCAGCCTGGCCAACCAGAGCCTCCCAGGCCCGCAGCCATGCTGACTGAGCCCAGGATAGGCAGTGTGACCCATCTGACCCAACCAAAACCTTCCCTGGGACTTTTGCTGGAGCCACCAGGATGGAAACTTGCCTTCCCCCTAGGGTTGCTGGGATGATGGAGAGCAAGGTGAGGTTGCCTTGCCCAGCCAAGAGCTAAGAGATGCGAGTCACAGGTTCCAGAGGAATCATCTGAGCTCTGAATTTAATGAATATAAAAACTGGAATTCTCCCTGAACTTGTTTTTTATGTGAACGATAAACTTTTATTTTTTAACTGATGGCAGTGAGTTGAGTTGAGTTTCTGGCTCTCGTAACCAAAAGGGGCCTTCAATGTCAGAAGCCTCTGATCTGGGGCTCGAATTCCGGACGAGCCTCTGGAAAAACCACTGTGGAGTTAATACTTCTCCAGCTACCACCTCTCCCTGCAACGCACACTGGCTTCCTACCCTGGGAATGGGGACAAGGAAGCCTCACTGGTTGATCTGCAGGTGAGTGGGTGGTGACCAGACCCAGCCCGAGCCCCGCCCGCCCGTAAAGAGACAGCCCAGCCATCTCCCTGTGAAAGGTCAGCAAGCTACCCATGCCCCCTACTGTGAAAGTTCAGCAACTCTAAATGCTAAAATGCTGGAAGCACGCCTAAGGCTGGAGCCGCAGGGCAGCCCAATGCCATCAGCCTTGGCAAGGAAAACACCACCCAGAGTTTCTGCAAGTGACTCACGTGGAGCATAAACATTTGTGTGTTCCCAGCCTCCCTGCCTTACAGCCCACGGGCTGCCATTACCCCTTGCACAACTGAGGTGGGTAGAAAAGAGAGAGAGCAAGAAAAGCCCTCCTAGGATCGAACAGACTTCACCAAGCCAGCACACAGTTATGACTTTAACTATAGTCCTGGAAGTTTTCCAAGTTGAGGCTGCCTCGGGGGTCTGCAGCAGGGCTCCCCTACATGACTGTTGCTTCACGGGCATTTTGGCACCACCACCCCCCAAACCCTCCCTCAGGAGAATGTCCCACTCTCAGCTACAGTCATGGAAGATTCCGGGTGATCACGTCTCCCTGCTGCTGCTTCCTCCCGCAGACTGCTTCAAATTCTAACATCCCTTTGAGAGGCGAGCTGTCCGGATATCCAGCCCAGCCCAGCCCAGCCCAGCCCGCTTCTGCTAGGATCCTGTCTTTGACCCCTGTGGAATTTTGCAGTTGTGGCGTCAGAAAACATCTTCGGCCTCGATCCTTGATCCTCGGGTGACCCCCTCTTGAGGCCTTTAAAAGCCCAAAGGTCCACCCCTCAAGATTTCCTCCAGGCTGAGCGTGTTCAATTCCGGAAGCTGCTTCCCTCATAGGAAAGGTCTGCGATTCCCCAAAGGTGCCGGTTACTTCCTCCCGAATCACAATATTTTCAGTATGCGGCGAGGTGGTCTGCGGGAAGAGCTCAGCAGCGGGGCTGCTCGGCGAGGGGTCTGAAATCACGCTGGATGCGCCCCAAAACCCACTCTGCCAAGGAATGTTAGGGAAACGCTCTCATAGCCATGGGGGATGAGTTCTGTGAATCCTGAGCAGCCCTCTCTGAAGGGAAACGGGAAAGGGGCGGGGAGGAGGAAGGGACTGGAGACTCGGGGTTAACAAGTGTTAAGAGCCCGTCTGCACAGCTGCGGAGCGGCTACCACAGGAGGAGGGCGGGTCGGCCCGGTGGGGACCCAGCGGGCCCCAGCCCCCACTTCCCCCGGCAGGCAGCTGGACAGGGAGTGCGGCTGGCCCTTTCCCCGTCTTCAACACGGCGCTAAGATCCTGTCCGTGAACTAAATGGAGCTCGTGCAAAAGGGTGCTGCTCACACTGGCTTCTCTCTAACGGGGCTGATTCACTGACAACACACCTGTGAGTCTCTGTTTCTCTACCCGGACCCTGCCATTAACAAAAATCAGAAGAAGAATAGTGACCCTTGCTCGGCTGGCCATGGAAGGCCGTTCCAGAAGCCTCCCAGTCAGGCCAGCTTCCCCTGCAAATCCACCGTAGACTGTATGTAGAATATCCGCTAGACTGTATCAGAGCCTCCACAGTGAAGCCCTGCCTGCGGGGAGCACACATTCTAGGGGACACAGATCCTTAAGAACACAGAATGGACCATGAGCCTGGGGCAGAGGACGAAGAGGGGCAGACGGGGGGAGTCATGGTGGACAGAGTGGCCAGGCCCCAAGGAGGCAACACAGGAGTTGTGCAAAGCTCTGGGACAGGTCACCCCAGCCGAGGGAGGGTGAGCCCACGAGGCCCAGGAGGGGCACCAGCCTGCTGTTGGAGATGTGGGCTGTGGAAGCATGGGGGCCCGTAGGCGGGCAGGGCCTCGCCGTGGGGGCCAAGGGGATCATGTGGAGAAGTGAATTTTGTTCTGAGACTGTTCTGAGAGTGAGGAAGCCCCCGGCAGGTGTCAGGCAAGGGACGGCCTGGTCTGATACCTGCCTTGGGAGGGTCCCGCCAACTGGAGGTGGGGGGACAGCAGCCAGGAGGGCAAGAATCGATGGCAGCTCAGAGCCAGGATGAGGTGGAAGTGGAAGAAGGGGCCGGATGGGGATGCGGCTCAAAGGTGGAAGCAACACAATGTGCCAACAGATTAAAGGAAAAGAGAGCAAATAAGTGTGCACGTGGTGAGTGCTCTCAAGGAGGTCAGAGAGGAGAGGCAGGAATTGAACTGGGAAGGACCAGGTCCTGGTTGTTAGAAGACCAGGGACCCTCGAGCAAGGACAGGCACGAGGACTTTCCAGAACAGAGGGAGGACTTTAAGCCCTCCAGGCCAGGTGTCCATGTCTGCTCCCTGTCCCCACTGGATGATCTCGGGCAGCAGAGCCTCTCAAGCCAAGTGGGGCCTCATCCTCCTGCCTGACGCGTCCTCCACCAGCACTCACTCTTTGGTCCACGGCAGAAACCTGAGAGCTGGTGACTCCCAACCTGGCTGCCACCATGGGTCAGCATGTCACACAAGTTCAACCTTGCATCTTCCCCAAACCCATGCCCACCTCACCATCTCCACGCGCCCCCCTCAGCCCAGGCCCCCTCATCCCCTGCCAGAGGGATCCTTCCAAAACACGAATTTGACCCAGGTGCCCCCTCACCCAAACCCTGCACCAGCCCCCAGTCTCCCCACTCCTCCCTCTCACCCTCTCTAGCTCCTCTCTGCCCTCCGGACCCCTAAAAAGCCAGGCTCCTCCCCCTCCAGAACCTGCACACGCCACTTGCCTGTACCCAGAAAACAGGCCACCTCCCGAGACTCCCTTCCCCCAAGCTGATGGCACTAACCTTTAGGCTCTGCTGAACCTCATTTGTAAGGAGATTCTCAGAACCTTCCGGAGAAGGCAGGAACCTCCAACTCAGCCTCGGGACATTTTATGGCAACCGTGGGGAAATGACAGCCCAACTGCTTCACATGCTGGCACATAAGGGTCCCACACAGGCACAGCCCCTCTGTCTGGGTGTCCAGGGGCCCATATGCCCAACACCAAGCACAGCGGCAGGCACACAGGAGGCATGTGACCATCGACAATCGCCAGGGGAAGAGAAGGGTGTCAAATGAGTCCCATCCACAAGAGGAAGGAGCTGGGGATGCCGAGAAGTCACCCTCCCTCCTCCCCCTTCTCCAGGGCCTTCAACCCTAAGTCTGAAACATGCCCCAAGACCAAAGGGCAGGAGTGCAGAGAAGCCCCACTTTTAAAGTGTCTGGGGGGGAGGCAGGCACAAACCTCCAACCTGGCCCCTCTGAGCTCTCGCGTGAGGATCGGCAATAAAAAATAACCGGTTAAGGAAGTGGGATGACACACTACGTCTACTCCCTAGAGATGGCGCAATGATAGCAGAGGCTAATAACGCCTTTCTACCCCGACAAGAAGGCCATCCCCGAGGGGTCACAGCTACCGGATGGAAGTGGTTCAGCTATGAGACAATCAGGCTGCACAATTCAGGGCGAAGTGTGCAGTTTTCAGAGCAATTTCACATCCTGAGCTCAAGGGACCCTACCAGTGAGAAGGTGAGGAATGGGGCGCCTCACTCCCAGAGAAGGAGCTGGGCTGCGTGACCCAGCCCCCCAGAGCACCTCTGCCCAGCACTCTCTCCAGCTTACCCCAGACTCAACTGCCCCACCCCAATACTCTGCCAAGACCCACCAGCTCATGCTCTACACTCTGTTCCTAGGTGCCAGGTTCACATGGCAGCATCTGTCCTCAAAATGCTGCAGAAGCAGCTCAGACTTGACATGTTCCATTCTCCCACTGTCCCTGCCACTGTCCCTCTCATGGCCACCAAGTTATGATACTACCATCCTCCAAACTGCTCAAGCCAACAACCACAGAATGAATGCTTGTATCCCCCCAAAATTCAAACATTGAGACCTATTCCCTAATGTGATGGTATTAGAGGGCAGGGCCCTCGGGAGGTGATTAGGTCATGAGGATGGGGCCCTCATGAATGGAATTAGTGCCCTTATAAAAGAGACCCCAGAGAGCTCCCTAGACCCAACCACTATTTGAGGACTCAGCAAGGAGGCTGTGTCTATGAACCAGGAAGTGGCCTCTCCAGACACCAAATCTGTCGGCACCTTGACTTTGGACTTCTCAACCTCCAGAACTTCAAGAACTAAATTTCTGCCGTTTATAAGCCACCCAGTCTATGGTATTCTGTTATGGCAGCCCAAACAGACTAAGATACCAACTTTCTCCTCCCAACCTGCCACATTGGCTCGTTAGCAAGACCTGCCAAACACCCCATGATCCCTTCTTGGTCCATGCAGGCACAGCGGACAGAATGCTAACAGCTTCAGGACCACAGGGCAACATTGCCACTGCCACACACACACACACAGTGCAACATGCTGGGCGCCCTCTGAGCATACCTTCACCCTAGTTTGCTTCTTCCCAGCTACCCTGCCCAGTGGGTCCGGGGTCCCACTTCCCGGATGAAGACTAACACACAGAGGGTTGCAGATGTGCCCAAGGCATGCAACAAGCATGTGGGTCTGATGAGGTGCCTGATGTCACCAGATCTCCCAGAATTCCTAGGAGGAGTTGAGTTCCTGTCTCTGAAGGGTCAAATTCCTGTCTCTCCCTCTCAGCTGAAGAGAGGATGAGGCCAAAGGAACAAGAATCGTCTCAGAAGGCCAAATCATTGCCCAGTCTTTCACACAGGGGTTGGGGGGCTGGACTCTTCCAGAGCCTCAGGGATTAGTGGAGACAATCTAGGGTGCAGCCAGAGAGGGCTTGTTAAGAAAGTTTAAACAAGCAAAGGCCACCAAGCCAGGAGCAGACGCCTCAGCTGAACTGTGCCAAACCCACTCACACTGTGTCCCAGTCACGACTTCTCAGAGAAACACCTGTGACCGGCGTGGCCCTCACCCAGATACTCCTGCCTCGCCCCACAAGAAGCAGTGTGAATCAATGAGACTGGGCCCCATCCAGACACCTTTAGGAAAGATGGGCAGTGAAGCGAGGATGCCAAAGGCCCAATGTCTGAAGAAACTTCGTGGCGAGAAGGTTCCTCCAGAACTAGGCAGGCCAGGTACCTCACAGCGATGGAATTTTAGCTGGGGAGGTGTGACTCCTGGGAGAGTTCCTCCACCCCCTCACAACACACTGTAAACCTCCTCTCTCTCCAGAAGCCTGGACCCCCTCAAGGGCCTGAGGTGGAGCTGAGAGGGGGCCTGCTGCAGAACAAGTTTCTTTTGTGTGAGTGAGCCTGCAGTTAGGACCCCACCTCCCCTCAGCAAGCGCCCAGCCAAGGCAGCCATGCTCTGTCCATCCCAGAGGTTCGGCTTGGTCATTAACGACCATCTCTACTAAGCAACGGGTTTTTTGTTGATCCCTCGAGATAGGAAGGAAGGAGAATAAGCTTTTCTCTTTCTTTTTTCCCCCTTGGTTGCAGAAAAGTGAAGTTGGAACAAACAAGTTATGTAATGCTGGGGGCGGCTGGGGGAACGCAGTCCCTCCTAAGGACAGTTTTTCGAGTTGTGGGACTGCTGGAAGGGCCAAGGGGAAGACAGGAACCGCCCCCACCCCTGGCCAAATGACAAAACCCTTCATGGGACAAAAAGGCAGATGCAGGCACCACCTGGAAGGCTGGAAAACCAGACTCACAGACAGGGCCAGCCTCCCCCCATCCCTGGCAGGCCCACAAGTCTCCCCGAGAAGGCAAGGGACAGACCTGACCACCTAGAAGGGACGTCCTACCAGCCAGACTACAAGCCCTAGAGAGCTTTTCCACACTCCATTCATCCATCCCTCCCTCCCAGCCATATTTCCTTTTTTTTTTTTTGGCTGCTCCAGGTCTTAGTTGCAGCTTGTAGACTTCTTAGTTGCGGCATGCGGATTTCTTAGCTGCAGCATGCGGACTCTTAGTTGTGGCGTGCATGCAGGATCTAGTTCCCCAACCAAGGATCAAAACCGGGCCCCTGCATTGGTACCGCAAAGTCTTACCCACTGGACCGACCACCAGGGAAGTCCCCCAGCCATATTTCTTGAACACTTCTTTCCTCTGGGCTGCCCGTGCTCCAGGCATACAAGACCAAGACTACACGAGACAGACATGCTCTCTACCTTCAAGGTACTTCCACTAGTAAACACACCAAGTAGTGTTGGGTGGTGACTGCATGTTCAACATGTTCACACAACAGCCATAGGACCCAGCAATTCTGCTCCTGGTATGTACCCCTAAGAACTGAACCCAGGTGTTCAGACAAAAACTTGTACATGCATGTTTATCGCAGCATTACCCAAAACAGCCAAAAGGTAGAACCAACCTAAATGTCCTTCAGCTGGTGAACGAATAAACAAAACGTGCTATGTCCACACAATGGAATGTTATGCAGCCATAAAAAGAAATGAAGTACTGACACACATTACATTGTGGATGAACCTCGCAAACATTAATATGGAGTGAAAGAAGCCAGACACTGAAGGTCACATATGGTACGATTCTATTTATAAAACAGGTAAATTTACGGAATTCCCTGGCGGGCCAGTGGTTAAGACTCTGTGCTTCCACTGCAGGGGCATGGGTTCCATCCCTGGTCGGGGAACTAATACCTTGCATAGTCGCGTGGTGAGGCCAAAAAAAAAAAAAGGTAAATTTATAGAGACAGAAAGTAGATGAGTAGGGACTTGCCTGGTGGTGCAGTGGTTAAGAATCCACCTGCCAATGCAAGGGACACGGGTTTGAGCCCTGGTCTGGGAAGATCCACATGCCGCAGAGCAACTAAGCCCGTGCGCCACAACTACTGAGCCTGCGCTCTAGAGCCTGCGAGCCACAATTACTGAGCCCGCGTGTCACAGCTACTGAAGCCCACGTGCCTACAGCCAGTGCTCCGCAACAAGAGAAGCCACCGCGATGAGAAGCCTGCACACAGCAACAAAGAGTAGCCCCCGCTCACCGCAACTAGCGTGCAGCAACGAAGACTCAACGCAGTCAAAAATAAATGAATTAATTTTTTAAAAAAAGACAAACCGGGCTTCCCTCGTGGCGCAGTGGTTGAGAGTCCGCCTGCCAATGCAGGGGACACGGGTTCGTGCCCCGGTCCGGGAGGATCCCACATGCCGCGGAGCGGCTGGGCCCGTGAGCCATGGCCGCTGAGCCTGCGCATCCGGAGCCTGTGCTCCGCAACGGGAGAGGCCACAACAGTGAGAGGCCCACGTACAGCAAAAACAAAAAACAAAAACAAACAAACAAAAAAAAGACAAACCAAGTAAAAAATGGACAAAAGATTTGAAAAGACACTTTACCAAAGATCTGAATAGCCAGTGAGACCATGAAAAGATGTCCAACATCGTTAGTTATTAGGGATACGTAAAATGCAACCAAAATAAGATACCAACATACACTTAGAATGGCTAAAATTAAAGACTGGCCACGTGAAGTGTTGGCAAGGATGGGGAGCAGCTGGAACTGTTGCACATTGCTGGTACAAATGCAGTTATGGTTCAGTCACTCCAAACAACTCAGCAGTTTCTTGAAAAACCTACAGTGCAGAGGGACTTCCTTGATGGTCCGGGGGTAAGACTGCACTCCCAATGCAAGGCGCCTGGGTTAGATCCCGGGTCGGGGAACTAGATCCCACATGCATGCCACAACTAAGAGTCTGCATACACGAGTAAGAAGTCCGTATGCTACAGCGAAGATCCCGCGTGCCACAACGAATACCCAGCGCAGCCAAAATAAATAAATAAATATTTTTTTTAAAAACCTATGGTGCTTGCTTCGGTAGCACATATACTAAAATTGGAACTTATCATGGCCCCGGCACAAGGATGACACTCAAGTTCGCGAAGTGTTCCATATTTTTCAATCTAACCTCAAAAAATAGGAAGCAAGGGGCTTCCCTGGTGGCACAGTGGTTAAGAATCCACCTGCCAATGCAGGGGAAACGGGTTCGAGCCCTGATCGGGGAAGATTCCACATGCCGCGGAGCAACTAAGCCTGTGCGCCACAACTACTGAGCCTGCGCTCTAGAGCCCGCGTGCCACAACTACTGAAGCCCACATGCCTAGAACCTGTGCTCCTCAAAAAGAGAAGCCACCGCAATGAGAAGCCGGTGCACCGAATGAAGAGTACACGCCGCTCACTGGAACTAGAGAAAGCCCGCGCACAGCAACAAAGATCCACCACAGCCAAAAATAAATAAATAAGTAAATAAATTTATTTTAAAAAAATAGGAAGCAAAAGTACAAAGATTCAATGAACAATTTTTTATATTTTCTGGGATGGGGAGGTCCTACTTGTTAAGAACCTCAATTGCTAAGGTGAGGGGTTATGCTACAATGTGCTTCATTGATTTCCTCTGCCTCTTTTGCTCTGTTTTATTGCAACCCCTAAGTTGTTCATCACTCTAGTATTTGTAGAAAGGTGTTTTGTATTTTGCCACATCATGATAATAATAGTCCCGGTTTGACTGGCTGGTTTATAAGTTTAAGTACAAATAAATAAAAGATCCATTTTACCCTGAAAAAAAGAAAAAAAACTTAAACCTACACCTACCATAGGACCCAGTCATTCCACTCCTAGGTATTTACCCGAGGATGAAAGTATATGTCCACACAAAGATGCATACCCAGATGTTCACAGCAACTTTATCTGCAATTGTCAAAATGGAAACAACCCAAATGTCCATCAACCAGTAAATGGATAAACAAATTGTGTCCATCCATTTAATGGAATAGTAGGCAGCAGTGAAAAAAGAACGAACTTCTGATACTTGTGACAACACAGATGAAACTTCAAAAATATTCTGTTAAGGGACGGAAGCCAGACACAAGAAGCCACATATTATATGATTCCATTCATGTAAAATTTCTAAAAAGACGAAACTACAGAGAGCGAAAGCAGATCAGAGTGTGCCTGAGGCCAGGGGTGGGAGAAGGGTTGACTGCGACGGGCTTGAAGGAATTCATTGTGGTAATGGACGCATTCTGAAAACCTGGATTGTGTTAATGGGTACATAACTCTATAAATTTATTAAAACTCAGTGAGGAGACTTCCCTGGCGGTCCAGGGGTTAAGACTCCATGCTCCCAATGCAGGGGGCAATCCCTGGTCAGGGAACTAGATCCTGCATGCCGCAAAACCCCACATGCTGCAACTAAAAGATCCCTCATGCGGCAACGAAGATCCTGTGTGCCGCAACTAAGACCCGGTGCAGCCAAAAAAACAAAAAACTCCAAAAAACTCAGTGAACTGTTCAGCTAAAATGAGTGAATTGTATAGCATGTAACGAATTATACCTCATTCTTGCCCCAGGTTATCCCTAGCCAGGGCTCAAAGCAGGGACTAGGATTCACTGTCCCTTACATGCCACCTCCTACCGGTCACCAAATCCTGTCCACTCTACCCCCTGCATGTCTTCCCAAATCCCCTGATCTCTCTTTGCTCCCCACTACAGGCCTCCAAAGCCCAACTCATGCACCCGGACCCTCAGGCCTTTCTGAGGCACACGAGTATTAACCATTTCATCATTTATCACATTGACGGAAATTATTTGCTCCCATAAGCTCACCAGCAAGAAAAAGTCCGAATTTCTTCCTTGGTCACCGAGGGTAGCAGACTATCCTGGGGGACTGGGATGAGAAGGTCTAGATTACTCTGGCCTTGTGCAATGGGAAGAGGGAGGGAGGTCTTACATCCTAAGATCCCCCCTTTCCCTCTGAGAACCCAGAACAATGCATAAAAATACCTTCAATTGCTATGCCAATTCTGCGGTTCAAACAACCAGTCTCAGGACTTGTCCAAAGGGAAAGGGGGCCTCTCTCAGACCAAAAGGGGTGAATTCTTCCACCATGATCTGAGGGCAAGACCATGCTTCAAGTTCTTTTCCCTGGGGGTGAATGGGATTTACAACCCATGGGGCTTGGAGGGAGGAGCCACAAGGTCGGACCCTTCTCATGTATTTTTTAAACCTTCAGCGCTCTCTCACCATCTTCAGGCTTCCCAAGACCCATTCTAGCCCCCCAGGACCCCTGGGTCCCCAAGACCTCTCCCTGCCAATCAGGACTCACTGGGACCCCCAGGGCCCCTCAGCTCCCTCTCTCAGGTTCTCCCTGGTCCCTCAGGCCTCTTTCAGGCCCTTGGGTTCGCTTGAGCCTCCTACTCCCAACCTTCTACAGTCCTCACTCCTCCCAGGTCCCCTCAGCATGTCCTCAGGACCACCTTTAGGAACCTCAGGGTCCTTCAGCACCCTCCAAGAAGCCGTGGGCCTCAGCCCTCCAAATTCCCCTCAGCCCCTCCTCAGAGTCGCCCAGACAGCCTCAACAACCTCAAGACTTCCTATAGCCCCTGCTCAGGACCTCCCTGCCTCCCAGACCCCTTGGCATCCCCAGTTCCCCCATGGCCACATCACAGTCAGGAGCCCCTGGGTTTCCTTTCAGATCTCCACACCCCTCAAAGCCCTCTCAGGCCCCTAGGGCCGCATGCAGACGCCTGGAGGCCCTGGGGCCCCCAATCCGCCTTCGGATGACCCGTGAACAGCCCTCAGTCCCCTCAGTACTCCATAGCCACCTAAAGTCCGCAGCCCCCGTAAAAATCCTCGAGCCTGCCCAGGCCACTCCTCCAGGACTCCCCTTAGGTCACTCCAGCCCCGGGGCAGGTGCAAGCCCACCCTGTGGGCTGGTTCTCACCTGTTAGGGCGCTCGGGGCCCGGGCCCGCGCGGAAGCCGCCGCCACCAGCGCCACCACTGCCACCGGACGCCGCCATCTTCTCGCCGCCGCCACCGCGCGTGCTAGTGACGGGAACCGCGCGCGCCGGCCCGGGAGACTAAGTCTCGGGGGGTGGGGCGGGGCCTGCTCTGCGGAGGGGCGGGGCCCTAGGCGAGGGGCGGGGCCGGGTCTGAGGAGGAAGCGGGTCCTGGGCTGCGAGGGAGCGGGGTCTGCGGATGCGCGGGGGAGGGCAAAGGCAAGTGCCGGTTCTGCGGGAGGAGGGGGGGTGGGGCCTGGGGAGAGGGGCGGAGTCTGGGACGAGGCACGGTCGTGGGTCTGAGGAGGGACAGGAGACTGGTGGGACAGGGACAAGGGGCGGGGGGGCATAGTCTACGGAGGGACGTGGCCCGAGTAAGGGGAGGGACCTGTCTGGGAGAAACTGGGCAAAGGAAACCTGTGCGTGAGGGGGCGTGGCCTGGGGGGGCGAGGAATGAGGCGAGGGTGAGACGCAGCTAGGAGTAGGGGCAGCCCGACCGTTTAGTGCTGCACTTCAGGAGCGGGGTTGGCTGTGGGAAAGGGGAGCGGCGGAGCCGAGCCGAGATGAGAGGAAGGACATGGAGAAACTGGTCGAAGAAATCTGAGAAACCCCCCTCTCTCCTTCCAGGGTCACTCCCTCGCCAAGACCTCCCTCAGACTCAGGAACTCACCTGGTGCCCAGGCCTCAGACTTCCAACCCCTCTTTGGGTCCCAGCCCTCCCCCATCTTCCCAGAGCCTCCTCTCTCCCATCCAAGAACCTCCACCTTCAGATTCCAACATCTGCCCTCAGATCCCCAAACCTCCTGCTTCACCCTCAGTTGTGGTTCCCATACCCCCAAACCCCTGCCCTCAAGTTATCTCCCCCATCCTCTGCTCAAATCCCAACTCCACTCCCCCAAATCCTTGCCCACAGACCCTTCAAACCCACACTTAACACCCCCAAAGTCCATTCCACCAGACCCAACCCCCTTGGACATCCCAGCTCCAGTGCCGCAAACACCCCTGTCTTCAGCCAGGGCGCGAAGTCCTGCATCTGTTTCCCTTTGTTCTTCCTTCTTGCCTCCCTTTCCTCTCCTCCCTTCTGGACCCCATGGAGCCCAGAGCCAAGAAGGTAAAGTTTCCAGAGCCTTTGAGACCACCCCCCACCCCACCCCCAACCCACTGAACGCCTAGAATCTTCACCCTGGAAGGGTCCAAGCTTCCAGGATTTTCTCTCCAGCCTTGAACCCATTTATTCTTTCACCTTCTGAGTTGGAAAACCCTCCCTTGTGCAGCCTCAGACAGGGTCCAAGGGTCCAAATGGGGCTCAGAGCCTTCCTGCAGTCAGCGCTGGGGAAAGGGGCTGGACATGGGGCTGGAGGGCCCAGAGGAGGAAGCAAGGGGCCTCCCTGGGTGGGCTCCTTCAGGTAGAACCAGACGCAACTGATCCATCTCCAGCAGAGGGTCGGGTACACAGTAGGTACTCAATCATTTGTGTAAAATGCTCAGGACACTGGAAGTTGATAGATACTCGGTGCTGAAGGGCCCTGCTAACTCCTCCAGCACACAATAAGCACTCGATAAATATTGAATGTGTGAGAGCATGAGCAGCTCACATTCCGGCTAGCTCTGCACACATCCCCTCACCTGCCTGTAGTCTGCCTGCCACTTGAGCCTTTGTTCCGGATGAACCACATGCAGGCATCAAACCCCGCTCAGCAGAGACCTTCAGCTCGCACGCCCAACACATACAGCTGTAGGCAATGGCATCCATGTGCACCCACACTTCATAAACACACAGATTTGACCCACATGTCAGACACATAGTCAAAGATAAGCAAGAAGAGGTTCACTGGGCCCCTGGCTGCGTGTTTACAGGTAGCACACTGCAGACGCATGGTCTGTGGACACACTAGTTACTTCAAGATCACATAGCACAGGACAGCCAGTGCAAAGGCCCTGAGGTAGCATGCCTGCAGTGTTGCCTGGTGGGGGAAAGTGAGGGAGAGGGAGAGGGAAGGAGAAGATGAGGTGGGCAGCCACGAGGGGTGGTCTAGGTCATGGAGGGCTTGTGGACCACTGTGGAGGCATTTTCCCTGTGTGAAATGGGCGGGGGGCTAGTGAGCAGAGGGAGTATAACCAACACTGACAGTTGGAGGCAATATCTTGACTTAGAGACATTACTTAGGAGGTAAGATTTCCTGGCCAAAAGATGGTGCTCATCCCATGGTGGTGGCCAGGGAGGAATGGGAGGCGATCCTTGCCAGGATGTACTTTGCAGGTGGAGCCAACAGGTGATACAGCAGATGGGATGTCGGGGGGCAGGCAGAGCGAGGCCAGGGATCCCCCCCAGGGTTCTTGGCCTGAGCCCAATGGGCTGCAGTACCTGGAATGCATCACGGGCAGGTGGGGACAGAGAGGACCCAGGAAGGTTACTGCACACAGTCATCCAATAATGATGACCCACGGTCTGGCAGAGCGCACGGGCAGGGACATGGCAGACAGCGTCTGCAGGCCTGGCCACCATCTGGCCCACAGCTGGCACAGCTCTCCCAGAGGCAAAGGCCTCACCACCTGCTCCCCGCTCCAGACCAGCTGTGGGACTCACGGCCCCAGGTTGGAGCTGGGAGGCCTCCTCATAACCTCCAGGTGTTACAGAGGAGGAAATTGAGGCCTGGGGGATAGGCGATGCCTTGCTTTCCTACATCCTCACCCTGGGGCCTCATCCACCCTGTCTGCCCTTCACCACTGAGTGGCCTCAGAGCAAGCTGCTGACACTCGGGCGCCTCCTTCTGCTTCTCTATAAACTAGAGAGGTCACCTTCAAATAAATTCTCACAATCTTTGCTATTACCCTTAGTTGCGCATCAACTTCTTATGAGCCTCGAGGCCTTGAGTGGGTTGCTCCAGCTCTACACGTCAGTTTCCCCATCTTCAAAATGTCCTTGTGGGACAGAGCAGAAGCCCGGATAAAATAAACAATGTACAGGGCTCAGGGCCACTCAGGGAGTAGATCCTAACTCCATGCCAGCGGTGGGCATCTCCCCCCTCCCACACTCACTCTTCGACCCTCAGCCCTGCTTGATTTTTCTATCTAACAAACTCTGCATTTTAGGTTTCCTTGTTTTAAAATGGAGATATAATTCCCATGCCGTAAAATTCACTATTGTAAAGTGTACAATTCAATGGCATTCAGTGCATTCATGACGTCATGCAATCAGCACCTCTATCTAGTTCCAAAACATTTCCATCACCCCGAAAGGAAACCCCATCCCCGTTAGCTGTCACTCTCTGTTCCCACTCCCTCAGCCCCTGGCGATCACTAATCTGTGTCCTGTCCCTATGGATTTACCTATTCTGAACATTTCATATAAATGGAATGACATGTGTCCTCCTGGGTCTGGCTTGTTTTATTTTATTCAGCATAATGCTTTTGAGGTTCATCCACATTGTAGCATGTGTCAGTGCTTCATTTCTTTTTATGACTGGGTAATATGCCATAGTATGGGGATTTCCCTGGCAGTCCAGTGGTTAAGACACTGCAATTCCACTACAGGGGGTGTGGGTTCGATCCCTGATCGGGGAACTAAGATCCCACATGCTGTGCGGCATGGCCAAAAAAAAAAAATCCACAGTATGGATGGACCACGTTTTGTTTATTCATTCATCCACTGATGGACATTTGGGTTGTTCCTCTCTTGGCGATTGTGACTAGTGTTGCTGTGAACATGCGTATACAAGCATCTGTCAGAGTCCCTGTGTTCACTTTTGGGGGGGCACATACCTAGGAGTGGAATTGCTGGATCACAGGTTAGCTCTATGAGGAATTTTTTGAGGAACTGTCTTGCATTTTCTTTTCTTTTCTTTTCTTGTTTTTTGCCCTCATGGCGTGCGTCGCTTGCAGGATCTTAGTTCCCCAGTCAGGGATTGAACCCGGGCCCTCAGCAGTGAAAGCGCAGAGTCCTAACGACTGGACCACCCGGGAATTCCCTGCATTTTCTTTTCTTCCTTATCCTCTGTCATCTCCTCAAGGGATGGGGACTCTGTTTTCTTCCTAGCCACTCCACAGAGCCCTGGGCAGCACCCAGAATGTTAAGTAAATACACGATGCATGAACAAATCAATGTGACTATTGGCTGAACAAGAACTCTTAGGTTCTCTGGGTTCTCAATTTCCATATATGTGAAATGCGAATGGACTCAATCCTTCCCTTGGTAAGAATTAGTCCTGGGCTTCCCTGGTGGAGCAGTGGTTAAGAATCCACCTGCCAATGCAGGGGACACGGGTTCGAGCCCACGTCCAGGAAGATCCCACATGCCGCGGAGCAGCTAGGCCCATGGGCCACAACTACTAAGCCTGCACTCTAGAGCCCGCAAACCACAACTACTGAGCCCACACGCCACAACTACTGAAGCCCATATGCCTAGAGCCTGTGTTCCGCAATGAGAAGCCACCACCATGAGAAGCCCACGCACTGCAACAAAGAGTAGCCCCTGCTTGCCGCAACTAAAGAAAGACTGTGCACAGCAACGAAGACCCAGCGCAGCCAAAAATAAAATAAATTTAAAAAAAAAAAGAAGGAAAAGAATTAGTCCCCCTTTCTCCAAAAAGGCTGTGAGCCTGACACTCAGATGCCCACGGTGTAAGCACCATGGTTTGCTAACTCGCCCCAAGCAAACAGTCACCAATTCTGCATTTCTTCCTCCCACTGCTGCCTCCACAGATGCTCAATGGCCGGAACCTGAACAGCAGAGAAGGTCAAGTGCAGAGATGGGGAGGGGCTCCTGCAGTTACACAGCAATGGCTTTGGGCGCTGCGCCTTAAGGAGTGGGCCGTCTGGGAGGCTGAGACAGAGACAGCTCTGGGGAGCCCCACCTCAGCTGGAGCACTGGGGGCAGACGCCAGTCCACAGCCAGGCAGGGCCAGGACTGCTGCTTAGAGGTGAGCCAACCCCAGGGAACCTCATGCAGGGTGGGCAAAGGAGGCCCCAGTAACTGATCCCCAGTGGAAGTGGGCTCTGGGCGAGGGGAGGAATCCCAGCTTCCTCCGTTGTTACTATTAATAACATAGTAGCCACTATGGGCCAAGTGTTGTGACATGTCCTCCCAGAAGCTTCTTCCTATGAGCCAGGGGTCCTGGTAGCTCCCCAGGACCAAAGTCACATGTGAGTGTCCGGCAGAGCCCAGCCTCAAGCCAGATCCAAATCTCACCTCGTTTCAAATCTACACTCTTCACAGCTGACTCATTCCCCCTCAGCCTCAGTTTTCTCATCTTTAAAATTGGCGTACACCCAAGGGACGTGAAATCGGGTGTTTAAACAAATACACATGCACACATGTTCACAGCAGCATTAGTCACGACCGCCAAAAGGAGGAAACAGCCCAAGTGTCCATCAAGTGACAAATGGATAAGCAAAATGTGGTCCATTCATACAATGGACTATTACTCAGCCATGAGAAGGAATGAAGCTCTGACACATGCTATAACGTGGAAGAACCTAGAAAATATGCCGAGTGAAAGAAGCCAGACACAAAAGGTCACCTTTTGTATGATTCCATTTATATGAAATGTCCAAAACAGGCCAATCCTTAGAGACAGAAAGCAGACTGGTGGTTGCCAGGGGCTGGGGGAGGGTGGTGGGGAGTGGCTGCTAATGGGAACAGGGCTTCTTTTCGGGAAAAATGGAAATGTTCTGAACTAAACAGAGGTGATGGTTGCACAATATCGTGAATGTACTAAATGTCACTGAATTGTTCACTTTAAAATAGTTAATTTTAGGGAGTTCCCTGGTGGCCTAGTGGTTAGGATCTGGTGCTTCACTGCCAAGGGCCTGGGTTCAATCCCTGGACGGGGAACTGATACCCCTCAAGCTGCGCAGCAAGGCAAAAAAAAGGTGAATTTTGCATTATGTGAATCTCACTTCAGTGGGAAAAAAAAGGGGAGGGGCATAGAGACCACTTCCTTCCAGGATTGTGAGCGGGGCTCAGTGACAAATAAACATAGTTGCCCTTTATCTTGCTCTCTCGCTGTCACCCCAGCCGGCCTCACTGCAGCGCCCCCTTGAAGTCAGATCTGCACCGGGTCCACCTTCTCTAACTTTACCTGCCGTCTAGAACATTTCCTGCCTGGGTCACCCTCCCGGGCCACCACCATAGCTATACCTCCTAAGATCATACTGGGTACTCGGTGACCTCCAGACTTTGACCCTCATCCTCACAACAACCTTGCAAAGTGGGGAAAGTGAGACTCAGAGAGTGGAAGCGTCCTGCCAAGGCTCAGGAGCAGGAAATGAAGCCCCCAATCTCCGACTCCGAGGCTATGCCCTCTCCAGCACCCCATGCTGACTCCCTCTCCTCCTTTTCTTCAGGCATTCAATGAGCACTTATTGACAGCTTCCTATGCCCCAGACCCTGTGATGGGCACGGAGTACATGCTCCAGACAAGGCTGAGACAGCCCTACCCCCAGGAGAACAGTCTCGCTGAAAAGAAATTGAACAAACACCCTCACTGTACTGGGTTGAATGGTGTCCCCCCAAAGACATGTCCACCTGGAACCTCGAAATATGACCTTTTTTGGGATAAGGGTCTTTGCAGATATAATTAAGGTAAGGATCTCGAGATGAGATTATCCTGGATTGGGTGAGGGAGCTAAATCCAATGACTTGTGTCCCTAGAAGAAGAGGTAAATCCAAACAGAGGGAAGGCCATGTGAAGATAGAGGCAGAGATTGGAGGGATGTGGCCACAAGCCAAGGAATGCCTGGAGCCACCAGAAGTTGGACGAGGCAGGGAAGGATCCTCCTCTAGAGCCTCCAGAGGGAGCACAGCTGCCGACACTTTGATTTCAGACTTCTGGCACGGCAGAAGGGCTGGTCAGTGTGGTCTCGTGCACCCTCCCATGTTCTTCAAACCCACCACAGGTCTCTTCCTCCAGGAAGCCTTCCTGGCTGCTCAGCAGAGATCCCATTTCCCCTCTGCCTAGTCTGGCTGCCTAGCCTGTGTCCAGATTGGGGCCTTGCCAGGTTTCCAGCCTCTTGAATCCAGCACTGACTGGCAGCAAATCTGTCGGTGAATGAATAATATTTTCTTGTGCTGGCTCTGCTCTGGTTTTCCTTCGTTGCTTCCAGCCTTGCAGCTCTCTTGGGCCTCCCAGTGTCCGCACTATCACCCCAGAACCCAGCCCCCACTGGCTTCTCCTACAGGGGGAGAGGGTCCCCCGCCCGAGCTCCCTGTGTGTGACTTCTTCTAGAAGAGCAGAAAAACCCAACATTGAAGACAGATGGAGCCGAGTTTGCACCTTCTCTGCAATTTTTTTTTTTAAGTTACCATTTACAGAGTGTTTTCAATGCCCAGAACTGTGCATTCTCGTGTATTCTCACCACACCTCTGAACGGTTATTAGTGCCCCCATTTTAGAGATGGAAAAGTGATGGCTCTTACGCTCATCTGGTGGGAATGTCAACTGGTACAACCACTTGGGACAGCCGTTTGGCAATATTTGCTAAATGGGAGTATTTGTACATTCTGTGGCCTAGCAATTCCAGCCTTGGGCATTTTACGAGTGTCCTGGGGCTGCCACAACAAATGACCACAAACGGATGGTTTAAAACAGAAATTTACTCTCTCACAGTTCAAGAGGCCAGAAGTCCAAAATCAAGAGGTTGGCAGGGTTGGTTCCTTCTGAGGGCTCCGAGGGAGAATCACGCCTCTCTCCCAGCTTCTGGTGTTGTCTGCCATTTTTGTCATCCCTTGACTTGCAGCTATACCACTCCAATCTCTGCCTCTATCTTCACATGGCCTTCTTCTTGTGTCTCTCTGCATATTCATTTCTGTCCCTAACCAAGACACTCTCACTGGATTTGGGGCCCACCTTAATCCAGTTTGATCTGGATTCTTAGCTAAATTCCATCTGCAAAAGACCCTATTTCCAAACAAGGTCACATTCTGAGGTTCCAGGTAGACATGAATTGGGGGGGATTTGGGGCACCACTCAACCCACTACAGGTATCCCTCCAACAGAAAGGAGGACAGGGATTCACCAAAATATGTAAACATAAATGGTCATAGCAGCCCCAAACTGGAAACAGCCCAAAGGTTCATCAACAGGTTGATGGATAAACAGACAACGACATGTTCAGTGGTGGAATACTATGCAACAAGGAAAAAGAATGACCCACTACTACATGTATCCCACAAGGGATCTCACCAACACTAAGCAAAAGAAACAAAAAGGACACGTGTTGTGATTCCATTTACTTGAAATTCACAAACAGGCCACACTAAACTGTGGTGACAGAGGTTGGGCCAGGGGGCCACCTGGTGGGGATCATCAGGGAGGCAAATCAGTGACCACAAAGGGATACGGGGCCTTGGGGTGATGGAAATGTCCTATATCTTGATTATGGGGCAACAGGGGGGATTACATTTGTCAAAATTCATTGAGCACTTAACATGGTTGTATTATTAAATGTAAAGTTTGCCTCATTAAAGCTGATTTATTAAACAAAAATAGGGAGTTCCCTGGTGGCCTAGTAGTTAAGATTCCAGTGCGTTCACTGCCGTGGCCCAGGTTTAATCCTTGGTAGGGGAACTGAGATCCTGCAAGCTGCATGGCGTGGCAAAAAAACAAAAACAAAACAAAAAAACAGGTCGGAGCTTCCCTGGTGCACAGTGGTTGGGAATCCGCCTGCCAGTGCAGGGGACATGGGTTCGAGCCCTGGTCCGGGAAGATCCTACATGCCACAGAGCAGCTAAGCCTGTGTGCCACAACTACTGAGCCTGCGCTCTGGAGCCCGCCTGCCACAACTACTGAAGCCCGTGCATTTAGAGCCTGTGCTCCGCAACAAGAAAAGCCACCGCAATGGCAAGTCAGTGTACCACAACGAAGACTAGCCCCGGCTCGCCGCAACTAGAGAAAGCCCGTGCGCAGCAAGGAAGACCCAATGCAGACAAAAATAAATGAATGAATTAATTAATTTTTTAAAAAAAGCAGGTCGGATGGAGCCAAGGGGACAGAGGTCAGATGTGGGGCTGCCTCTGGGAAGTGACTGGAAGCGGGCACAAGGAAGCCCCTGGGGGCTGGTGGGTACTCTGTATTTGGGTCACAGGAGTGTTACCATTCATTGGGCTGCACAGTAAAAATGGGTGCACCTTGCTGTTTGTAAGTTACATTGGCTTGAAAAGAAAAAACCTTTGGGGCTCAGAGAGGTAAGTAACTCACCCAAGGTTCCAGCAGGATAGTGTGAGAGCTGCCTACCCTGGAGCTCATCACCACCTCCTGGTCTCATCACCCCCTCTCTCCATTCAATCAACAAGCACTTATGCACCTGCTATGCACCAGGGGCTAGGGATTCAACTGTAAGCACACAAGGCCCGATCCCCGTCCTTCATGTTCCAGAATATTCTGGAATGTATATTCTAACAGGAAGGACAAACCTGAGACATACAAACCAATCAAGGGCCAAGATCTTTCCAGATGTGATCATTGCCATGAAGGCAATGGGCTGAGAGTGACCGAGCGGGGAAGGACTGCTTTAACCAGGAGGTTGGGGAGAGCCTCTTTGAGGAGGTGATGTCCCAGCTTTAATAAAGCAGGAGACAGAATGTTCTAGGGTGTTCTGGGACATTCTAGAACATTGTGGAAGGGCCCAGAATGTTCCAGAATATTCCAGGTGGAGGTACTGTGTATGGATCAAGCCGGGTGCCTGAAAGAGCCTGAGGAACAGAGGTGAGACCACATTGGCTGGGTTGACATGGGCAAGGCTTGGAGCTAGGAGGGAGCGTGTTGACAAAGATGTATTGAAAGCAGCCTCCTCAATGTGTGGGACACAGCTGTGACCAAGCCTGCTACAGTGTCGCATCATTTATTAAACAAATCGTCACACAAGCAAAGAAGCAATAACTTAATTGTCAACATGATAGAGGCTTGAGCTGGAGCGTAGTGAGTTAGGGGGGCTGGGCTGAGTCACGAGTTCAAGGAGAGACATTCGGGCTGAAAAGTTGGCTAGGAAGAGATCAGAGTCTTCCAGCCAGAGGGAACAGACTGTGTGGGGACTGTTGGAGCCACATGAACCTGGTGGGACTGGGTGTGAAGGGGGTGGTGGGCAGCATCACGTGACACAGGACCCCTGGAGACTTCAGTTTCCCTGTTGGGCTCACACTTGGCCCCAAGCAGGGACTTAAGCAATCCTCAGCTGGGATCTGACTTAAGCAATCCTCAGCTGGGATCTGGCCTGCACCTGCCCCCCTCACAGAAGAGAAAGACATGAGTCCCCATTCTTCCCTCCAAGATCTTGCAGAGTGTCTCCAGGGACGCCTCCCTCCCTCCCTTCCCACCTCTAGGCCCAGAACTCAGGCCTGTCGCCAGGGAACCAGGACCGCAGGTTGCCATGGCAACCCTCACTACCCAGACACATGGGCGCTCCTGCTTGTTGCCATGACACCAGCCACCCACCCACCTTCCACCAGGCCTGCACTGGGGTACAAGAGGAAGGCGGAGGGAGCGGCAGAGAGGGCGGCATCCCAGATGCCTTGCGGAGCTCGCGGGAGGGCTGGGGACAGATGAGGAAACTGAGGCTCAGAGAGCTGCAGCAAGTCAGGACTTATCTGTGGGTAAGCTCTATGGACACCTGCCCCTGGGAGGAGCCTCTGATGGAGGTGAAGGGCTCCCTCTCTCCTAAGACTCCAGAAGAGTCTTCACTTGGCACTTGAGGACCCTTCTCCAGTGAAGCCCTCAGAACGGCAGGTTACGTGAGTAGGTATTACTTTTCTCTGAATGTACACACACACCTTCAACACGCATACCCATGCACCTGGGACACACTCCCTTCTCCCCGGATTCTACCCATCCTTCAAAGCCCAGTTCAGCTGCCACCTCTTTCAGGCAGCCGTCAGTCACCACCAGCTTGGAAGGGAATCCTCTCTCACCTCCACACATCTACAGGGCTCACAGTTTCTACCCGCACCAAATGGCGTTACGCATTCCACAACTATGAGGGATCCGATCTGGGCCCAACCCTGGGCTGTTCACCGGGGTTTCAAGAACTAATGCACTAGGGACTTCCCTAGTGGCGCAGTGGTTAAGAATCTGCCTACCAATGCAGGGGACGCAGGTTCGAGCCCTGGTCCGGGAATATCCCACATGCCGCAGAGCAGCTATGCCCGTGCGCCACAACTGCTGAGCCTGCACTCTGGAGCCCACGAGCCACAACTACTGAGATTGGGTGCCACGCTACTGAAGCCCACGTGCCTAGAGCCACCGCAATGAGAAGCCCACGCACCGCAACCAAGAGTAGCCCCCGCTCGCCGCAACTAGAGAAAGCCCGTGCGCAGCAATGAAGACCCAATGCAGCCAAAAATAAATTAATTAATAAATTAAAAAAAATAATTAATGCACTAGGGAATTCCCCAGTGATCCTGTGGTTAGGACTTCATGCTCTCACTGCCAGGGACCTTGGTTCAATCCCTGGTCCGGGACCTAAGATCCTGTAAGCCATGAAGCAAGGACAAAAAAAAAAAAAAAAAAGATTTAATGCACTAGACACACAGTAGCATACAAACAAAGCTCTCTGCCCTTGCAACTCAGTCTTGAGAGAGGGGAGGGAGGACAAAGAGACCGGGATCAGTCACAACTTTTCAGTTCCAAGGAACCCAACACAAACTGGCTTAAGCCAAAAAATCAAGGACAAGATGGCTTCAGGCACAGCCTGATCCAGGACTTCCAGCAAAGGCATGAAGATACTGTCTCTTTCCATCCCTCTAGCTTCGGACTGACATTCTCCCAGCTCAACAACCCCACTTAACAGGGCATGTCTCTCTCCCAATAAATCCCACCAATACCAGAGGAAGCTTGGGTCATGCTGCTCAACTTCCCCTGAGCCACATAGCTTTGATCAAACCAAACCAGAGTTCTGTTAGAGAGCAAGATGAGGGTGACAAGGTGACAGGTAGATTCCTACCAAGTCTATGATGGTGTCCTGAGCAGAGGGAGCAACTATAGCAAAGGTCTGGAGGCTGGAACATTGATGTCCCTTATGTCTTCAGACTAAAAGTTTGGAGGAACATAAGAGGTGGTGGCTGCCAGCTTGGTGAGGATTAAAAGCCCTTAAAAGGTAAGTAGAGGAGGTACTTCCCTGGTGGTCCAGTAGGTAAGACTCTCGTGTGCATGCCGCAACTAAGAGTTCACATGCCACAACAAAAACAAAAAAAATCCCGCATGCCACAAGTTAAAAAAAAAAAAAAAGAAAAGGTAAGCAGAAGAAATTAGGTGGTGTCCGAGGGCAACAGGGAGCTTGTAGGAGAGGGACAAGGTCAGACTTGTGTAGAGAATGGATGTGACTAGGTGAGGCTGCTTCTGGGGTCTGAGAGGGAAACAGGGAGACACCCAAGCAAAAATAATTACTGGTCACCTGCTCCACGTCAGTTCACATGTGAGACCCTAGGGAGCGGCCTTCCTGGAGCTCATAAAATTATGTTAAACGAGGCTGACATTGAAGCAAATAATTCTTAATCGACTGTAAATGTGGTAAGCACAGGGAAGACGAACGGGGAGCTGAACATGGGTATAACAGGGGATGCTGGCCGAGTCTGGGGTGGTGGGGATGTCTTTGGTTGAGGAGGAGCCATTTTTGTTGAGAACTTTGGTAGAACAGGGCTTCGAGGGTGTTGCTGGCAGAGGGAGATGCAAGTGTAAAGGCCCTGGGGCTGGAAGGAACAAGGTAGGTTCGAGGGATCCAGAAAGAACCCATGTCAGCAAGGGACAAAGCCTCTGTAGAAGCGGTTGGAGATGCTAATTGGGCCAAGTCATGGGGGTCCTTGTTGGTTCATGTGGCTATTTGGGCTCCTCATGGCAGCACTAGACCCCAGAATTAGGGTAATCATTTAAATAGATAATGGTGATCATTGCACAACATTGCAGATGTACCTAATGCCCCTGAATTGTACTCTTAAAAACTGGCTAAAATGGCAAATTTTATGTGATGCATATCTTTTACCACCACGAAAAAGTAGAGGAAAAACCTTAAATGTACATCAACTCAAACTAAAGAACCAGGAAACAGTCCTTGAGTCGCACTAGCCAGGGCTGTGCAACACCATGTGGCTGCGGGTGGCGCAGACAGAACATTTCCGTCATCCCACAATGTTCTGCTGGGCAGCGCTGGCCTGCCATCACTTCTCACCTCTGCCCAGGTCTTATTTCCTGGTGACATTCCCGGGGCTGCTCTGAAACCCTACACTGGGCCCAGAAATGTACTCAAGGGCCTAAATTGTCTTTATGTTGAATCCTGATGCTCATGATATCAGGCAGGGTCCTGGCAGCAAGCAGGAGCCAGTCAGAATGGAAGATTCAGGAGAGCAGTAATAAAGGGTGCAGCAGGGTTGGGTAACTGACATGGGGTGGTGCAGCACACAGGATGGGCAACAGTGGGGAGCTGTTAACACGCCCAGGCTGAAGGCTCATTTGGTGGAGTTGTGGCATTGGGTTGGAGGATGCAGGGAGAGAAACAGGGAGAGAAACTCCCAACTTCTCACTCCTCCTTCCTTCCACCTCCTGCTGGTGGCCCCCCGGCTGACTCTAGCAGAGGCTGAGGGCCCAAGTGAATCAACCTCCCAGGACACCGGGTGGGGTGAAGGGTGGTGGGGCAGATCATCAGCCCCACTCAGCTCTCTCTAACTCACCTTCCCCCAACCAGTCACCCATCACCCACAGGCCTCCACCAGACCTTGGAAATCTGTGCCACATTGACCACCATGTCCCTCATCCCAAACTCTTCCCAGGAGATGCGGCCCCCACCAGCCAAGAATCTCTGGTTGCCAGCAACAGAAACAACTCTAGCCTACTTAACCAAAAGATTTACTGGGAGGATCTTGGGGAGTCTGCAGAATGGACAGGAAGGATGGAGTGCCATGGCTGTGGCCTCATCAGGGTGGGCTGTTCCTGTCCTACAAGACTCCTCTTGAATGCAAAGTGCAGGAAAGAACGCCAAGTCTGGACCTCTTGGGTAAGGAAGGGGAGAGAACCTGTGGACAGGACCCTGAGACTGCCCCCAACGGGGCAGAGCTCCATCCCAAAAAGAAAGGCAGATGGAAGCCAGGTGGTGACAAAGTTAACAAATGTCCTCTTCAAGATGTGACCTGTCCATTTCACAGGAGCCACGTGGAGGCCCAGGAAGGGGCACTGACCCACCTGGGCCAGGCAGGTGGCCCAAGCCGCTTATCCAGAGTCACCCCTAGTTAGGAATGTGATGTGCGCTGGGTAGCAGAGGGGCTGTCCTTCCAGGTGTCAGCTGGTTCTCACCACTCAAGCCACGGGGAGTTCCCGAAGTTCACCTCCCGCATCTCAGAAAGGGCCTGGTGGGCAGGGGTCATGGCCACGTTCAGGCCAGTCCCCAAGAGACAGGTGGAAAGACCAACAGAAGCAGGCTCAGTCCAAGATGGGTTTTATATCATGGTTTATTCCTCCCGACCACCATGCTGCAACTCCCAGCCTGGAGCTACCCACCACCTCCCCTCTTGGGGGTGGGGGGCCTCCTCTCATGAGGCTACATCTCCGGTGGTGGGGTGGGGAGAAAGGGGGAAGCCCTGGAACGAAGCGGCTCCCCTGTGGCCTCAGCCCCCCAGAGGGGAGAAAGGAGGAAGGACGTAGGCAGCACAGAACTGGGGTTGAAATACTCAAGAAGCTACACGATAGAAGACAAAAGTAACACGCTCTGGGGAAGCGGGGTGTGGAGGAACCAAGGTCAGATCCCGCCCCCCAGGAGGGGCAGGGCAACCCCAGGATGGGGGGGGGGAGGGGGAGGGGGAGGGGTGGGACTGGGAAGAGAAGAAGAATTTGGGGAGAGGAGGAGCCCAAGGACCGTCCCACCCTGACCCGGACTCCTAGGCAACGGGCAAGTGAGACCCAAGGAGCTCCTGAACTTGGCAATGGAGGCCTACAGCTTGGTCAGGTCCAGCTTCAGCTTGTAGGGCGGGGGATTGTCTGCAAAGGCGTGCGACGGGGGAGGGTACAGGGGCCAGTCTGGCTCTACCATAAAGCCCTTGTGCTGCTCCAGAGACAGGGGCTGCAGGGGGAGGAAGAGGGAGCGAGGGCTATGAGTCCCCAACCTGGCAAGGCTCCTTCCCACCCCTGACCTGAGGTTGCCCCTACTAAGGGTGGGAGTTGTTTCCCCCATTTCATAAGGGAGTGAAGAAACTTGCCTAATGTCACGCAGCAAGTCAGGGGTCCCTGCCTCCATGGGAGAGGGGGCAGCCCTATCCAGACGAGGGAGCAGTTCTCCTCCCACCCCTGCCTGTGGGCCCCACCCACCTGGAACTTGAGGTGCTGGCCGGGTGCGGTCACCAGGGTGGAACAGCTCAGCCACAGCATCACCAGCACGGAAAGAAAGAGGCAGCAGGCCAGGATCCAGCGAGGAAGCCCGGAGCGCCTGCCCCACCCGGCAGGCACGCTCAGTGGCCCTAGTTGGGCCAGATAGTCACTCCCCTCTGGCCCCACCCCCCTCCACCATCCCCAAGGTTCTGCAACCCACCGGGACATGCAACTGAGGAAGTCGTTGTCCTGCAGCTCATCGGACTCCACCTTGGCCTTGCTGCTGGTCTTGACTCGAATCTTGGCCTTCCTTACCTTGTCCAAGGGGCCTACAGGGTCTGAGAGAATAGGTCACTTCTCAGCAGCCTCCAGGCCTTCGCCAAGAGGCGACAGCAGCCATGGAGAACAGAAAGGAGGCCAGGACCTGGGGCAATGGGGCATGGGGTCCTGGAATAAATCAGAACCCTGAAAGATGGACCACGGACCCCTGGGAGATGAACCATGGAACCCTGGGAGATGGACCATGGAAACGGGAGATGCACCATGGAACCCAGGGAGATGGACCAAGGAACCCCAGGAGCTGAGAGATGGAAATCCCAATCCTCAAGGGTTCATTTGTCAGGAGAACCCCTTGTGACAGTGGAGCCACCTGTGGAAGGAACACGGGTCTAGGCTTGGACCTTACCAACATGCACCTCCAAGGCCTCAGGGTGGGATCCCCGCCAGGTCACCTCCACTCGCTGCAGACGGGCCCCCTCGTGCCCCAGGCTCTCTACCACAGGCTGGGTCTGGGCCAGGAACAATACAGCACAGAGAAGCCCTTTAGAAAGGCACCATCTTGGCCCTAGGAGGCACCTCTCTGTGCCCCCTGTAGGTTACATTGTCCCAAGCCCAGCTGGCACCTAGTTCCCCTGGGGACAGAGAGGACACCCTCTATGGAGCTGTGAGCTGTGATACCAGGGATGCTGTTCCCTGCTAATATGGGGCCCTGATTTGTCTTGCTCCTAAAGTAGGGATGTGATCCAAGGCATGCCAGTAGAATCACAGGGATTGGCTGAGAGGTTATCACATGACTGAACCAGGGCCAATCAGCTCAGTTAAAACCTCAGAGAGGTTGTCATCTAGAGCCTCAGGCATCCACCCTGCTGTGCGGAGGGATGTGCTTGCCTGAGAATAAAGCCACCAAAAAGGACAGCAGAGTCCAGCAGTGGAGTGAGACACTGAACCCCTGGATCCAGCTGTGCCTGAAGCTTGTCTCCTGTGGACTTTGCATCCCATGAGCCAAGAACCAACTCATCCCACCTTCTTAGCCTGACCACCCAACCACTACTCTAGTGCGGCCCCTGCCAGAGCCCTCACCTGGAACACCACCACCTTCCCATTGTCAGTCTGCAGGTAGTATGTCCAGGTGGAGGAGACGAAGCCCTGCGCCGAGTTGACAAGGTCATTGCAGAGGGTGGAAAACAAGTCCAGGAGCGAGAGGGCCCCACTTGGAGCTTCCAGGACTTTTCTCTGCCAGGGGGAGGCCCAAGGCACAGAAATGTCACCAATGTAGGGCATTAACCAGTGGGAGGGGAGCTGGGAGAATTGATTGTGATCAAAATTCACTAAGTGGTTTGAGGCAACAGGGCTTCATACAATGAACACAGACCTCAGCACTGTATTTGGCTGACTGTGTGCCCTTGGGAAAGTGGATTGCCCTCTCCGAGCCCTGAAATGGGGATGATTCTCTTCCCTCGTGGGGTTGCTATGAGATTTCAACTAGACAGTGGTACAAGTGCCTAACATGTAGTAGCTACTATTATTAAAAATATCACCATCATTGTTCTTATTTTGACAGCATCAGGAGAGAACTCAGAATAGGAAGAAATGATAGTGCACTGTGCTTTTATGAACAGTGAAAGCCTGGAAGGGGTGGAGGAAAATGAGTGAAGAGGGAAAGGGCTTTCTGGGGAATCCCAGCCCATGCGTTTCTGGCTGTGATGAAGGATTTCCTGTGCCTCAGCTTCCCCTGATGCAGCGTTTTCTAGACTCTCTCACAGACTATGATAGGTGAGCAGTTATTATTTCTCCCTGGAGTGGGGGGAGGGGTACTACCTGTGTGCCTGGGAGGCTGCTCCCTGCACCTCCGTTCTGAGCCACCCCAGATGAGAGTGGCCACTTGTTCCTCACGAGGAACGTGATTAGACCAGTAGCTGGCATGTAGGTGGTCAGTAGTCAGCTCTTGTGGCACTGAAGATGAGGGAGGTGAGGGGTGGTCACAAGCCCTAGTGGCACTGGCTTTAAATCCCACTTCTGCACAGCCCTGTGTGACCTTGGCCAGTTGCTCTGTGGGCATGAAATGAGGATGACACTGTCTCAGGTGCCTCCGGGTGGCCCAAGGAATTGAGGACAGGCTGAGGTCAGGCCTGGACCAGGACAAACGCTTGCTAAGTAATGTAAACGGTGGCTGTTTTGGCGGCTGCAGGGGAGGGGAGGGGGAGAAGTCACAGAGATGATAATTGAGTCTTGGGATGTGAAATGGCTTAATCAAGGACACCCAGTAGGCCCCGAATGGAATGGAGAGCTTCAGAGACGCTGGATATGAGTGCAGATTTGGGGGGGTAGAGGAGAGGGGGGATGGGCCTGGGGCCACAGGTGGGAGGGCGCCCACCTTCTGCTCCAGCTCGGGCTCGGCTTCGGGCTCCGGCTCTGGATTCTGGCTCCAGCAGCCCTCGCTGCAGGCCTGCTGCTCTGTCTCCTTCACGTAGGCCTCCACACAGGCTGCAAGAGGCAGGAGAGGGTGACTGGGGGCACAGCCCTTCCCAGGCCACCTCTCCCCACCCTGGCCCACCCATCCAGCCCTTACCGGCTTCACACTCAGCCTGTGTGGCATTGGGCTTGGAACTCCTGGCCACGAATCGGCAGATGGAGAAGAGGCGGCAGCCTCGCTCGCAAGCACTGATCAGGACGGCCCTATTATGCGCATTCGCTTTCCGGGACTCAGTGGGGTCCTCCTCCAACTCCTCCTGGAAGCGAAGATGTGGGGTTCAGGCCAGGGGAGGGGCAGGAGGAGGGCAGCGCTGGAAGCCCTCATGGGAGGAGGTAGAAGATTTGATCCCCCCCAGACCTTCTAAGGAGTTTGGGATGAAGTTGGGGAGGAGGCCAAGCATATTAGCAGGGGCTCTTAGCTCTGATGAGGAGAGAGGGAGAGGGGGCTTGAGAAAGAATAAACAACGGAGGTTGCTGGGTTTGGGTAATGGCTGGAAAACTGGGGAAGATCGAGGGAAATGGTCCCCCCCAAGGATCCAGGGAGGAGGGTTTCTCAGGCCTGAAGAAGGAGGGGGGGCTCAGAGGAGGTTTTGTCACCCTTCAGGCCTGGGAAAATTGGGATCCGACTCGGGGGGCATGAGGATAGGAGTGGGGGCTGGTAGCTCTGAGGGGGGGAGGAGGAGGATGTGGAAGCTGCTAGGGTAGAGGGGGAGGAGAAGGGGACTGTCAGGCCTGAGGAAAGTGGGGGTTGGACGCCCCAAGGGTCCTTGCGCAGCAGTGTGGAGCCAGAACCCTCTAGGTAGCATCGGGAGCCCCAGTCTCCTCCCTGCCTCAGGCTTGGAGAGACTCCAGCAACACCGAATTCATCGGAAGGACCCGCATCCCTAAACCCTCCCCCATCAGAGGGACCCCACGGCCCCTCCCCTGCGGGAGGAACATCCCCATCCTCATCGGAGGGACCCCCGACCCCTGCGCTCACCACCATCGAAGGAACGCCAGCCCTTCCCCCACCAGAGGGACCCACCCACATTGGAGAGCCCCCTTCCCTGACCCCTTCCCCCTCCGAGGAACCCTTGTCTCCCGCTCCGAATGGGGGGAATCGCATCCTCAACCCATCCCCCATTGGAGAGATCTCTGGTCCTCCCGCTGGCGCCGCATGCGCTTCACCTGAGCGGGCTGCGGATTAGGGTAGCGGTCTCGGCACCGCAGCTGGCAGCTCTGCGTGTCCCCGAGCTGCAGGGCGAAGGGGTCGCGGGCAGGCGGCGCGGGGGTGGCGGGCGGAGGCTGCAGCAGCAGCAACAGGAGCGGCATCAGGGCGATCGAAGCCATGGCCAGGCCGGGCGCAAGGAGCGCGGGGGACGCCGGCTCCTGGCAGGCGCGGAGGATGCGGCGGCGGCGGCGGGGACCGGTTAGCTGACGTCACCCGAGCGAGGCAGCCTGGGAAGGGGGGGTGGGGGATGCGGAGAACTGGCGGGGGAGCGGCGCTGCGGCACCGTCAGGGTGCGGGCAGGGCGAGGCAGGTGGATCGTGGCCCCTGCCGTCTGTCCCATCTCGGGGGTGCCATGACACCTCCCTAGTATCCACGCACGAGGGATCTCAGCCATCGCTAGGGGCCAAAAGGAAACAAATAGGGTGGTAGGATGGGGGAGAGATCTATTCTCCAGGGAATCAAGGAAGGCCTCCCGGATAGGCAACGTTGGAGCTGGCCACGCGAGGAGGCCGAAGGAACAGCGAGGGCCCTGAGGAGGGGATGAGCTTGTTGGAAAAGGAAGTAGGAGGGCGGGGGTCGTGGCTGGAACCCAGCCAGAGAGTGGAGATGGAGGGTCGTGAGTGTCGCAGAGCTGTGTTAGAGAAGGCCTTCTGAAGGTCTGTGTCATCATCTACTTTGGTACCCAAGTCAGAGATCCGGTAACGTGTGCAGTTTGCCTCCTTTAGGAAGCCCTCCCAGACCCTCCAGGGCTCCCCCAGCCTCTCCTCCCTCTGACCCAGCCCTGATCTACAAACCTGGGGGATCTGGTCCCTGCTCTCCCAGACTAGGGGCCCCTCGGCCTAGGGCTGAGAGGGAGGCGGCACAGAGATGTTGATAGGGGCGATGGGGTGCTGCTAAAATTTCTAATTCTCATGGGAAAACTTGGGACAAGCAGGAACATTTCTGACTTCCATCGCACTCCAAGGTGACAAGAGCGTAGCCCCATGAATCTTGGGTTAGGAGGTCCCCCTAGCTTCCTCTCCGGCAGGCATGGGAGTGAGGGCTCCCCTCTAAGCCTGAGACCTTGCAAAAATGACACCCTCCCTCTCGCTGGCGTGCCCCGCGCAGGTGTCTGCCGCCTGCGCATCTTCCATCCACCCTCTGCCTCAGCAGACAGGGCAGCAGCCACTCGGGGTCGGCGTGTCAGAGGGCGCCGTAGGTTCCGGCCGAGGAGGAGGGGACTGGGGGGGTGATGGCTGGCAAGCCCCCTCCCCCGGCCGGCCGCCGCCCTTTCATCTCCGCGCCTCGACCAGCCCCCACATGGCTTAATCAGGCGCGGCTGTGCCTGGCGGACCCTGAACATCTGGATCCCCGCGCGGCCCTCCCCCGTCCCGCCCCTCCCGGGCTAGGCTGCCGCGACCCTGCGGCTAGGGCCTCCAGCCTGCGGTTTGCGCGAGAGCCAGGGAACCCCGCATCTAACCCACCGCGCGCCAGGCCTGCGCCTTGGGAAACAGCCATTGGTTATGACCAATACTGTTCCCCGTTTCACAGGTTGGGAAACCTAGTCCCCAGGACCCCTCCGCAGAGCCAGATTTCAAGCCCACACATGTCAATTCCAGAGCCCAGCGCGCTGAAGCCGTCCACAATTACTGTTCTTCATTCATTCCAAACAAAACACTTCCCAAGTATTTTCTTGTAACAACCTATAAGGAAGAACTGGCAGCGTTGTCCAAGTTACAGCTGAGGAAATTGAGGATCAGGGTGGCAAAGAGGGTCGGCCCGGGTGACAAGCGAGGGAAGCCAAGGGAGGTGGGCAGACCCCTGCCAAGACTAGGAGGTGGGGAGTCAGGGGAATCGGGCTTAAGAGGCGTCTCTTAAACCACAACAGGAAGGAAGGAGACCCGCGCCTTTTTAAAAGCGGAAGGGGAAACTGAGGCTGGAGGAGTTGGGACGCTGGCCTAGGTCGCTGGACAGGAGTGAGAGGGTTTGATTGCCTCCCACTCACCCCCTTTTCCGCTGCAAGAGGCCGCCTGGGGCGGGAGCGGAAGGAGGACTTGACCCCGGCCCCCCAGGTGAGCCCCCGCGCCCCTCCTGCCGTTCCCGAGGGAGCAGGTCCAGGTGAGGGGCAGGCGGGCCGGCGGGCGGCCGGGGTCGGGTTTCAGGAAATCCGCCGACATTCCTTCGGGGCTTAAGAGGGAAAGTTGACGCGGCACCGCCCCTCGCCCCCCCCCCACTTCCTACCCCCCGGGGCGGCAGGCGGTGGTGGGGGGCGGGGGGGGCGGGGGGAGGGCGCTGCGGCCGGCCTGGGCGTGAATCAGAGGCGGGCCGGGAGTCCGGGAAGCGGCAGCCGAGGTCAGGGCGGGCATCGGACAAGCGCCCTTTATCCCTTGCCGCCCTCGCCACGACCCTGCTGACCCCCACCCCCAAGCCGGGTACAGCCTGGGGAGCGGGCACGGCTCCCTGGCGCCGGCGGCTTGCAGACAGTGGGTGGGGGGAGGGGAAGGGACACAACTGTCACCCCCAACATAGCTGGTGCCTCCTGGAACCCAGACGTCCTAGGTTCTCCAGGGTGCGGAGAGGCAGGGAACCCAGGCCTCCGAGGCCCGGTAAACACTGGCCCTGACCTAGACACAGGCAGCTCTTCACTCCTGAGATCTCACCTCCAATGCCTATGGGGGCTGGATTTTTTTAAGTATAGACTGCACAAAGCTTGGGACCCAGGCAACCCAGCTCCCCAGGCTGAACCTCCAGGGTGGAAATGATAAAGCCCCGCCTTCTCTTGCACACACGTCCTGAACCTAGGTTCTGCTGTCCCAAGCCCACGTCCAGGCGAGCCCCTCACTGTCCCTGCTTCCTGGGCACACTGGCCTGGAACACAAGGCAGCTAATCCCATACTGAGGGGTCTCAACATGGGAGAGGCAGCTCTGTGCCCTCCTCACTCCCAATGGGACCCTGAAGGGGCTGTTACCACTGCCTCTCCCTGGGGCCCCCTCAGTGCCCTGGAATTATGCAGGGAGCTGGGCTGGAGGCTCTCCCCCAAGGTAATCCTTAGGTGCAAAGACTGAGGAGCCCCTCCCTCATGTGGGGCCCTCCCTCCATCTGCCACCTCAGTACATTCCCAGCCACCTTCAAGGACTTGGGTCAATATTTGTCAGAAGTTCCATCAACGCTCATTCCCCTTCCTGCACAAAGAGGTGGTGGGACTGATGAGGAAGGGGTTAAGCCACCTGGAGAACCAAGGGCAGGGAAGGGTGCACCTAGAGGCCAAATCACTTTCCTTAAAGTCAAAGGTTTGAGGTAAAGGTCACCCAGAGGGCAGAGGGTATGCTCCAAGGAGGGGCTGGGTGAACAACCCATACCCTTCTACAGGTAAGGATCAGAGAGGGGTGGCTACCAGGTTGGGTCACACTGCAAGTCCAGGGCCTGGCTGGGACCCCAGACAGCATGATTCACTGGGACTGAACTTTCTTGCTACTCTGAGGCACTGAGAATTCTCCATCCTTTCATTTTGCAAATGTTCACTGAGCTCTTCTCCTGTGGCCCTCACTGGGCCCAGCATGAGGTCCTAATGGCTCTCAGGGTGCTCACAGTCTGAAGAAAATATCTCAAGAGAAAGATGATGTTCGAAGAACTGTGCTACAAAGATAATTTAAAAAGGAGAAGGGGATGGAGGTTGCCTGGGAAGGTTGGGGGACCCCTCTGAGAATACTTGACCTGTGACCTGACGGAAGAGAAGGTGCTAACTGGGGGAAGATCTGGGGGAACTGCATTCCTGCAGGGGGAAAAGCAAATGTACAAAGACCCCCCTGATAATAAACAAGCCTATGTGTTTGGGAGAAACGGGTGCAGCAGCTGGAGTGGAGTGAGGGAGAGGAAGAGAGAGGATGAGAAGAGAGGAGAAAAGGAGGGGGGAGAGGGTGGCAGGGCAAAAAAGACCTGCTTTGCTTCTTTTAAAAGCTCCTTCTGGGGCTTCCCTGGTGGCGCAGTGGTTGAGAGTCCGCCTGCCGATGCAGGGGACTGGCACGTGGGGTTCGTGCCCCAATCCAGGAAGATCCCACATGCTGCGGAGCCGCTGGGCCCGTGAGCCATGGCCGCTGAGCCTGCGCGTCCGGAGCCTGTGCTCCGCAACAGGAGAGGCCACAACAGTGAGAGGCCCGCGTACCGCAAAAAAAAGAAAGAAAGAAAGAAAAAGCTCCTTCTGCCTGCTGTACAGACGAGGGCAAGAGGATTTACCCAGGAAGCCTAGGAGGAGGCTGGGCGGCATCCCAGACGGAGATGGTGGGGCCTGGAGCCGGATGGGGTGGAGGAAAGGGGTCCGAATCTCAGAATGGGGATGTGTTTTGGAATCAGCCAACAGGATTTGCTGATGGATTGGACGTAGGGGATGAGCGAAGGAGAGAGTTGTCACGCGCACCTCCAGGTCTCTGGCCCGAGCATCTGGGTGGATGGGGGAGCCTTTTCCCGAGACTGGGGAATGACTGGGGAGGAGCAGAGACTGGGGAGGAAAATAATCAAGATTTTGCTCCAGAAGCCTGAAGTCCTCCAGGAGGGAGTCAAACGTTGCACGACAGAGGTTGTGGGGGAGGGGGTGGTATATATCCTGAAAACACAATTCCAGCCAAGAACTGCCACCTCCACTTAACTCTCTGGACCACCTGGCAGGTGGGACTATGGCCCCATTTTTCAGAGGTGACAAACTGAGGCTCCAAAAGAATGTGCCCCCGGTGCCAGACACTATGCTAAGTGTTTAGACCGTGGAGCCTTCTGCTACGTTGCAACTTCCCACAGAAACCCTTAGGCTGGCTAGGAGTCACCCACTGTGCTGAGGAGGAAACTGAGGCAGAGAGGCCTGGTGTGCCCCAGTAAACGACAGTGCAGTATGCCAGGGCTTTACTCTCTCCTTCACAAACCCATCCAGCGTCCAGAATGGGGGACTAGAGGGGCGCACCCCGGACTCCATCCTTTAATCCTCTTTTCTGACAGTCTGAGGTCTGAGTTGGGGACCCAAGTAGCAGGGGTGGAGGGCAGCCGTGAGCAAACGAGATGGGAACTCCTGAGCCCTCCTCAGACGCTTTTACCCGCTTGGCTTGTTAGGGACCAAGACGGAGGGTCCAGATCTCTAAGGGAACCCCTGGAAAGGGGAGTTAGAGCCCTTCCCCTCTGAGGGCACGCGGCTGGGGGCAGGGCTGCGACTCTAACAGCCCGGCTGAAGGCGGCCCCGGAACTCTCATTTCAGGCTCCCCCTCCACCGGGGCCTTGGAGGTCAGGAGCCCTTTTATCGTGGGCGCCCGAATCGGGTGGGGACTAAGAGGAGGGGGGTGAGGCGCCCGGGCCTGGAGGGGTCCCGAAACTCAAGCAGTGGCCAAAAATAATAACACGGAGAAGGATCCCTACGCAAAAAAAAAGAAGACAAACTATGCGTCGCTCGGGGCAGCCGGCGTTACCTGGAGTCGGCGGGCGGCGGCCGCCCGAGCGATTAGTCACTGCGTGGCGC